>NW_024039416.1:25000-207500 GCF_016077235.1 Cyprinodon tularosa | reverse complement strand
AAAGAAAAGTGAAATGGCGTGCTCAAAGATGACCCTGCACATTTAGAGGATGTTTGGCTCAACCTGCTGCTGTGAAGCAGGATTCTCCACCATGAACAGAATCAACAATAAATCTGGATCCAGGCTCAGAATGAGCTCCTTGATATGTGCTTGAGAATGGCTTAGTCTCTGGTTAAACCCAGGTTTAAAGCCTTGCAGGGCAGCCTAAAGCCCACTGCCAACATTAACACAGAAAAAAGAAAGAAAATAACAAACGCTCAGTTCAGGGGTTTGAGAAAATATGGAAATCAGGAAAATGTCTATAAACCAAACTGAACGATTGTTGTTCTCTACTTCAAAAAAACACTTTATTTTTTTTATATAAAAAATTCAATGTATAACATGGATGCATAAACACTTAATTTTTCTTCAGAGTTAAATTCTGTTTAAAGTAACAGATTATAATTAAAAATATCTCTGGATCTTTACTGGTTGATGATTTTCTTTATTTGAATTCTGCTGATTTCTAATTGGTTACCGCTGGTATATAGTATATTATATGTTTTATACAATATACTGTATAAACCTATTTGGCAATAAAGCTGATTCTGATCTTCTGAAGACTGGGACAGAAAAAAATTCACGTTTTAGTACAAACTGTTCTCACCTGGTCCGTACGTGAGCCAGTTCCGCTTCACATTTAAAGCCACGCGTGGAGTTAAAGATGAGAAAAAGAGAGCAGAGAAAGTGTGGACTGCTGGAAGAACTGCTGTGAACTGGTGAAAGCAGGATTCTCCACCATAAATATTATAAAAACTAAATATCTATCCAGGCTCATGAATGAGAACCTTGATAAACGCTTGAGAAAGGCTTCGTCGCCAATCAAACCCAGATTTAAAGATCCTCAGAGAACGAACATGTTAAAAAGGGTTTTATGGGGCCTCCAGGAACTTGCGGCCCTAGGCATCTGCCTGAGCTCGCAGGCCTGGCTGTCACCGCTCTGATTAATGGCCGACCACATCAGAGCTCCCCGCACCTCTTCCTCCTGATGGGGAACGGCGTCAGGCTGCTGCTGCTGCTCGCCCAGAAACAGATAAAGATTTACTGTCATCAGAGGCCAGATTAAAGCAAACACAAACGCAGACATTGATCCCTGGCAGGAGGGGGACGGGGGGGAACTCATTCCAGGACGGACAGAGATATGATCAGCTTATTTGGGAGGTGGATAATGTGGAGCCCTCTCCACAGATGAAATTTGAAAGGAGTAAATTGTAAATATTGATTTGTAAAGCGGACTGTCCGTCTCACGGGGGGAGATTATTCCGATCATCCTGTTGAGAGCAAAGCCATGAATTCAAACCCAGACAAAGAAAAAAAGGGGTTGTTCAGCATCATCAGGCCGACGCTGAGATTAGATCAGAGCTGAAAAATGAAATGAGCTGCGACTTCTCATCCAGGAAGACGCTCCTCCATGGACCCTCACACCATCTGAAGGTGTCTGTCTGTGGAAAAGGAGGAAATAAAAAGCTCCAACTTGTTCCAAAGGCCTTTATTTCAGAAAGTTAAAGAGTTTATAGTGATTTTCACTCCAGTTCGTTCATGTATTGTGTTGAAAAGCAGCATTAGATCACCATGGATCCACCATTTTTATTATTAGCTCCTGAAATAAATATTGTCACTTTTTTTTTATTTGTAAAAAAAAAAAAATAATTTGTCACTAATGTAAATTAAATGTGGGATTTATGTTTGTTTTTTCAGATAAACATGTTATCAGAGCAGTGGCGGCTGGCCAATAGAGGGCGCTATTGGCCAGCCGCCACCTAATGTCCCTGATTAAGACATAAAAAAAGGTTAAACACAAAATAAACACAAAATTGCACAAATTGCCAAGGCAGCGCGTTTCACTCTAGTGAGCTTCATATTCCTCTTCTTCTCGTTTGGCTTCCAGATAGACGAGTCCGAGTAGCGCCATCTGCCTGCAGGGCTGAGTCCTACCATGTTATTATACGTACAGTGTGAGCAGGTAGATCGCATCAGTACGGTGGCTGAGAAGTGCAAAACACATTTACAATTCAAAAACACATTAACAAATAAAAAACAAAATAACATTTGAAGAAACAAAATTATATTTTATGGAACAAATGTATTTTTGAAAAAAAAGTTAAAATTTTTAAAAACAAATTTACATTTTAGGAAACAAATTCACATTTTAAATAAGTTAGATTTTAGGTGAGAGAAAGTTTCATTTTAGAGAAAAAAAATACGTTATAGGAACACAAATTTACATCTTTAAAAAAAAAACTGACCGTTCGGAAACACTTGTACAAGTGCAAAGACAAAACTGCAAGCGGCAAAACACAGTTACATAGCCAAAACAAATGAACAAAAGACGGCTACACGGAAAGGGAATGTCCCAGTGGCCGCATGTGACGTCACCATTACCCGGACTTGTAGTACAAACAGCTCAATCTGTAGTCCTCCTGCTTCACGTGAAAAGTCAGCGGTGATTTTATTATTGTGGAGCAAATTTCAGCCAATTTACACCATTTTGTTCTTCGTGCGGACGGTGGTCTGGAACTTTTACGGGTCACGGACCAGGTGGCAGGACCACCGGAACTGCTGCAACGCAGCCACTGCCACGAATTGAGCTCGGCCCTGCTGCTTGGTTCTGCCACCTGGTCCGTGTCCCGTAAAAGTTCCAGAGACCACAATAAGGGCAAAACATTGTTCGGTTAGCGTATCTAAAATCGCCGCTGACTTTTCACGTGAAGCAGGAGGACTACAGATTGAGCTGTTTGTACTACAAGTCCGGGTAATGGTGACGTCACATCCGGCCACTGGGACATTCCCTTTCCGTGTAGCCGTCTTTTGTTCATTTGTTTTGGCTATGTAACTGTGTTTTGCCGCTTGCAGTTTTGTCTTTGCACTTGTACAAGTGTTTCCGAACGGTCAATTTTTTTTTAGATGTAAATTTGTTTCCCTATAATGTTTTTTTTCTTTCTCTAAAATGAAACTTTCTCTCACCTAAAATCTAACTTATTTGAAATGTAAATTTGTTTGCTAAAATGTAAATTTGTTTTTAAAAATGTAAACTTTTTTTTCAAAAATACATTTGTTTCTTAAAATATAATTTTGTTTCTTCAAATGTTATTTTGTTTTTTGTTTGTTAATGTGTTTTTGAATTGTAAATGTGTTTTGCACTTCAGCCACCGTACATCAGAGCGTCGCACAGTGAGAGAACAAACATTGTTAGCTGTGAACTTTTTAACTCTGTGGTTTTGTCGTACAGAGTGAGCTGTAGCTGCTTGCGATTGAAAAAATCGTACAGTGTACGCCTTGCGTAAGCATCATTCCATTTTTTGTCAGATTTATGACGTATTTCCGACCTAGGGCGCAAAAATCTTTGCCCATTGACTCTCATTAAAAGTTGTCCATGCACAGTAGGTCCTCTGCAAGGCAGAAGTATAGGAGAGCTTTGGGCGCACCTCTCCTGCGCCCCAAGGTGACAAGAAGTATAATTGCTCACCGCCTTGCAGACGTTTTGTGAGTGATTGACAGGTTGAGGCGTGGGATTTAGAGAGAGAGAGAGAGAGAGAGAGAGAGAGAGAAATGGAGCAAGAATCATCATTTTCCAGGACCTGAATTAGCTACACTGCAAAAACCATCTAGAATTAAGTTAAAAAAAATTTTAAATTGAGTTTACTTACCCTTAATTTGAGTAGATAAATAAGATGATTTGCCAATGGAATTACTATTTTTACTACTAAAACAAGAGAATTCTATAACATGCAATTGAAATAAGACAAAGCATTTTTTTTTTCTTATTTTAAATGTAAATTGTCTTGTTCCATTGGCAAAGTATATCAATTACCTCCTCAATTCAAGAAAAAAATGCACTTAATTTAGGCAAAAATTACTCATTTAGATTTCATTTTTTTGCAGTGTACAAGGCTAGGCTAACTGCATGTGGTGAGGCTAAGGCTTTATTCTGCGTTAGATCCTGATGCTGATCCAGCATCGATATTCGTGGAAAATAATAGAATATAGTGCCGCTTTTATAGATGTTTGTTAATTTGCATAGTATTTATTGTCTTTTAAGCAGAGCAAGGACATTCAATTACAATAGAGGAATTAAATTACAATAGAAAAGTAAAAAAAAGAAAAATAATAGAGCTTTTCCACCATATGCATCAAAATTGCAATAAAACCGTGTTTTTGTATAACTCATATTTTTAAATCGGTTTAAAATTCAGTTCTTCTTCTTTACTTAATTGTATTATTTAGACAAATAAGAAATAAAAATGCCTAAACTCTGAAGAACAGACACATAAAAAGTAAACCTAAATGAGCAAAGACTCATTCTACACGTCAGACTGTTTCATCTACAGATGAAAACGGAAGTTTGATGAATGAGCAAAGTGAACAAATGTTTTTGTAGGAAGAAGGAATCTGCAGCCCAGAATATCCTGATCTACAAAATGGCACCAGAGTCGACTCTGGTTCTGCTGGAGGTTTCTTCCTGTTCAAAGGGAGTTTTTCCTCTCCACTGTCGCTACAAGCATGCTTAGTGTGAGGGATTGCTGAAGAGTCAATGAGTCTTTGCTCTGTCTTCTGAAGCCCAGGTTCACTGAGCAAAAGGCCTTGGCCTGGTGCTGCTGAAGGTTTATTCCTGTTAAAAGGATGTTTTTATCCCCACTGTCGCTACAAGTATGAAGAGGATGAGATGTTGCTGCAAAGTCAATGACACAGCGTGAGTGACTGTCCTCTTTAGGTACATGTTAATCCAGAAAAAGCGTATTCTGCAAGTTAAACACATGATGCTGTCTGCCTGGTTTTATTAGATAGAAAACATTTAATCAAACTGCAAAACCAACTAATTTAAAGGCTTTGTTTACTAATTAGGATTAACTCTCTTCCTCTGGATGTCCACATTTCTTAGCTTTTAGCGAAGCTCCCCAAAACACCTGTTAGAGCTCCACAGGAGGGGCCACCTGTGGAGCTGGTTGACAGTTGCCTTTTGTATCTATGCTTCTTTTTCTTTGTCTGCTTCTGTTTCCTTGAACCCCAGTCGGCCTCAGCAGATGGCCGCTCACACTGAGCCTGGTTCTGCTGGAGGTTTCTTCCTGTTCAAAGGGAGTTTTTCCTCTCCACTGTCGCTACAAGCATGCTTAGTGTGAGGGATTGCTGAAGAGTCAATGAGTCGATGCAATCAGCTGGTTTTCCTTAGATAGAAAACTTTGAATCAATCTGACTGGATGATCTGGTGAACTGGAAAGTGACATCATGTGTTGTGATTTGGCGCTATAAAAATAAACTGAGTTGAATTAAATTAAACAAACATTCCTATAAAAAATCAATTAACCATGGCTGTAATAATGGAGCAAACAAACTATTACTGAGTGTTTGGTCCATTTTTATGTTATGCTTTAAATGTTTGCTGTTCTATTTCATTTCTGTGGCGGATCAATGCTCCGATAACTAATAAACAGAGACTAACAGATTAAAATATGTTTTTCTTTTCCTCAAACAATCCAAAATTATTTCTTTCTAATAGTTTTTACATGTTGTGGTTTAATGCTCAGGATTTTCTGGTTCTTAAACTGCATCATGTGGGTGGACGAAGAAACGAAAACAGAAGTTATTCTCAGGAAATTTACTCCATAAACCCGAACCTGATATAATGGAATAATAATCCACCATCCTCGCCTTTATCCTTTAGAGTCTAGGTTGCCAAGATCTACGTCAGCTGTTTCCAAAATGATTTTTTGTTTCATTCCAGCGATTATTGAGGAGCACACTCCAAAAACGATCTAGAAATAAGTGAAAAAAATCCTTAAATAAGTGTATTCACCCTTAATTTGAGTAGGTAAATGAGAAAGTTTGCCAATGGAATGAGTATTTTTACTCTTAAAATAAAATAATTAGATAATATGTACTTGAAATAAGACAATGCAATTGTGTTTTCTTATTTTAAGTGTAAATTGTCTTGTTTCATTGGCAGAATGTCTCTTTTACCTCCTCAATTCAAGAACAAATGCACTTATTTTAAGAAAAAAATTACTTATCTAGATTTAGATTTTTTGCAGTGCAGATTTTTAACCTGAAACAGCTCAAACATGGCTGCCTAGCAGCTCTGGGAAGATGATGCTGAACTCAACGGTAATAAAACAATGAGAGGAATTCATGCTGTAGAAATAGATTCATCTGTCTAAATAAAACTGGATTATTGGGATGATCTTAGCAGAAATTATCAGGTTCTGATAACTAGCAGAGAAATTAAAGGTTTACATAAATATACTAATTATCTCACAGCTGTGGATAAGTTGTGTCTCTTGTTAAGCATAGAAACCGTCACTAGATGGCAGTGCACTTCTATGTATCTCATTTCTATTTCTCTGCTGCGTTTGTCTGAGTAAAGCGATCAGCATCAGTCCTCTGCTTCCTCCAAACACTCAGCTGTAATGATGCTGAAGGCCTCAAACAGGTGGAGCTCCATTCCTTCTGCAGCTACGGAGTTCATTTTGCACCACAATTGTTGCAGAGAGAATGTTTTATATAAACAAATAAAATTTTAAAAATGCAATCCGGAAATGAAACTTCAAAAAATGGTTTTGTGAGGAACTTTATTTTTTTGTTAGATTTTATTTTTCAAAAGAATTCAGAATTTTTCTTTTTCAAGTTTCTGTTTTCAGTTTGAGTTATCCATTTTATTCTTTCCAAATTTCTTTTCATAGATCAGGTTCTCTTCACTTCCAACCAAATGAACGTTCACTCTTGACACATTCACCAATAAAAATGTTTTAGTGAACAGTTAACGGATAATTTTTGAAGAAATTAACATGAATGAGAGCTTCTTAGAACAATGAGCGACATAAGCACACACCCAACTCACGTTGGCGTTTAATTTATAACGACACTTTTCATTGGATGACATCAGGTTTTACGGCACTTATTACGGTAAACAGCCTGACAGAGCAGCAGGTCTGCTGCTAGTACCAGTCTGCTCCATTCAGACTCATCTGCTGGGACTTCTGATGCCAGTTTATCAGAGCGCTTGGCAGAGTTTGATCATCCAACAAATGAAGACGATTGTCTGGTTCACTGGTCTAACCGCCAAGGACAAGGACAGACTGCAGCGCATCATCCAGTCTGCAGGGAAGGTGATTGGCTGTAATCTTCCATCTCTCCAGGATCTGTACGCCTCCAGGACTTTGAGGCGTGGAGGGAAGATTGTGGCTGATCCCTCGCACCCCAGCTACAGACTATTTCAGCCTGTCTTTCTGGCAGGAGGCTGCGGTCCATCAGGACTAAAACCTCCTGCAACAAGAACAGTTTCTTCCTATCCGCTACCAGCCTTATCAACAAGGCCCAGAGACTCCTGTCACACTTACACTGCCTCTCTCCCTCCCCCGTTCAGGACCTACAAGCTACACCAACATAGCATCTCCAGACCTCCTGCGTTACATTAATGCACAGACTACTGTGTGTATATATTACACAGCTATATACTGTATATTGTATAAGGAAGAGGTCATGGATTAGCGGACCAGGGTCCGGATCCGGACCCAACTTGATTTAAAACATTTATAAATTACTGCATGTTGTCTGACAGCAGTGTCTAATTTCACTTGCACCTCTTCTCCTGTTAATACGGTAAAGCCCTGGGGAGCGTCCGGCTCCAGGCTGCGCGTGATCCAAATGAGCCAATGAGCTGTCAGTCTGGGTTGCTGCTGCTGCTACTTTTAGACACAGCAGGCAAACCTGTGGCAAGCCGGGCGATGGGAAAGAAGGAGAAGACCATGAGAAAAAGAGAGCAGAGAAAGTGTGGACTGCTGGAAGAACTGCGGTGAACTGGTGAAAGAAAAGTGAAATGGCGTGCTCAAAGATGACCCTGCACATTTAGAGGATGTTTGGCTCAACCTGCTGCTGTGAAGCAGGATTCTCCACCATGAACAGAATCAACAATAAATCTGGATCCAGGCTCAAAATGAGCTCCTTGATATGTGCTTGAGAATGGCTTAGTCTCCGGTTAAACCCAGGTTTAAAGCCTTGCAGGGCAGCCTAAAGCCCACTGCCAACATTAACACAGAAAAAAGAAAGAAAATAACAAACGCTCAGTTCAGGGGTTTGAGAAAATATGGGAATCAGGAAAATGTCTATAAACCAAACTGAACGATGGTTGTTCTCTACTTCAAAAAAACACTTTATTTTTTTTATATAAAAAATTCAATGTATAACATGGATGCATAAACACTTAATTTTTCTTCAGAGTTAAATTCTGTTTAAAGTAACAGATTATAATTAAAAATATCTCTGGATCTTTACTGGTTGATGATTTTCTTTATTTGAATTCTGCTGATTTCTAATTGGTTACCGCTGGTATATAGTATATTATATGTTTTATACAATATACTGTATAAACCTATTTGGCAATAAAGCTGATTCTGATCTTCTGAAGACTGGGACAGAAAAAAATTCACGTTTTAGTACAAACTGTTCTCACCTGGTCCGTACGTGAGCCAGTTCCGCTTCACATTTAAAGCCACGCGTGGAGTTAAAGCATCGGAAGCTGAATGAGGAACGGAAGAAATCAATTTTGATCCAGATCTTTTCAGCAGAACCTGAATGTTCCTGAAGTTCTGAGGAATTTGGTTTAATAAAGCTTCACTACACTGCAAAAACGATCTAGAAATAAGAAAACATTTCGTAAATTAAGTGTATTTACCCTTAATTTGAGTAGATAAATGAGATAGTTTGTAAATGGAATGAGTATTTTACTCTTAAAATAAAATAATTAGATAATATGCACTTGAAATAAGACAATGCAATTGTGTTTTCTTATTTTAAGTGTAAATTGTCTTGATACATTGGCAAAATGTCTCTTTTACCCATGGGCGGATCTACAGGGGGGCAAGGGGGGGCAGCTGACCCCCCAATATAGAGCCTTGCCCCCCCAGCTGCCCCCCTAACTTCCAAAAGCTGTACCTGTAAAAACAACCTGCCACTATGTTCACAGGCTTCTCAAAACAATACATTTACCAAAAGGTTGCACTTTAGTTTTTTATTTTTAATGTATTATTTGCCACCGTCCCTCAAATACTTAGCTACGCCCCTGATTCAAACGTGCAGAGCGCAGTTCGCGCTCAGTCTGTCTGACACACACAGTCTGCAGCGTCGCGGTGGCTCTGTAGTGTGCAAACCAACTGGAGACTGAGCTGTCCCAGGGCATCTGAAGGTGAAGTGACTTTTACCAGGTGTAGTTTAAACACACGTTTCACTTAAAAGTTACATTTGTAGTCAATATCTGCTAAAGACGATTAGCAAAAACAGCGAGTGTGTCGGTCAAATCCTTCCCTCGGGATTTGTAAGAGCACTCTTCCCTTTGATTAATGTAAAGAAAAAAAGAGCTTAATAAAAAAATACAAAATATTTTTTGTATCCATAACGTTAACTGATTTACTGATGGTAACCGTTATGCCGCCGTTACGTTACAACACGCAGGCTACAGTGTTGATTTGATTAGCTGAGCAGTCCTATAAATCCAATTCCTCTCAGATATCGCAGCAATGAAACCAGGTTATAACTGGGGAAATAACAAATACAATAGAAATAAGTAGTCTAAACATAACTGGTGTGTTATAATATTTGTTTTATAGGCTATACTACAATACCTATATATATATATATATATATATATATATATATATATATATATATATTTATAGGTATTGTAGTATATGCTACTTAACTTATAAGTTCCATGGCCCTACAGTGTAGGCTAATGAAATACAAGGATAACCAGAGGTTTTCACATATTGACTTTTGCATGCAAATATTACTTCATAGCCATGAAAAGGAAGGCTAAAAGTGGGGATATAACCAGCTTTTTTGCAAAGAAAATTCCAACAAGTACACAAGAGGAAGAGCGCAAGGGAAATGAGGGAGAAGGCAGTAAACTGGAGAGCCCAGGAGGGTCAGTGCAGGAAAAGACTGAAGGAGACACAGAAATAAGTGACGAAGAAGAGGAAATACATGAAGGAGACACAGAAATGAGTGAAGGAAATGAGGAAATAAGTGCAGGAGCTGAGGAAAAAGAAGAATCAGTGAGAGATGAAGAGGAGGCTCCAGATTCAGAGAGAGGAACAGACGCAGGGAATGATCAGGAGGAGGAGGAAGATGACAGAGAGGAAGAGGGTAGACCTGAAATTCTCCCTGGAACACATGGTATGTTTTTATTCTTCTTCTATATAAATTGCCATACAGAGGGATAATATATGTAATGCCACATATGCATTAGCTATGTCCATGTACTGTTCAATTGCATTAGATAATCATATTTGGCACTCTGTTTTTTAAGATATATCAAAATGCAAAGGTGATGCAGCAGTGCAGCCTGATTTAAAGACATTTCCAAAGACACAACATGGAGCAGCAAAAAGAAGCTTCCACAGGGAGTGGTACAGTTCTTGGCCATGGCTTGAATATTCCATGTCTAAAGATGCAGCATTCTGCTTTGCATGCAGACATTTTGCACATTTGAAAAACAGTGTATTCACTTCAGAAAATGGCTATTCTAACTGGAAGAAGGCCACTTCCAAAGACAGTGGGTTTAGTGTACATTCCAGAGCAGACACACATGTGAATGCAATGATTGCATGGAGTGAGTTTAAAAGAATGGCCAAGAAAAACACAACTGTCTTGGGAATGATGGGAGATGAAAATCAGAAACAAGTAATCGAAAATCAAAAGTACATCAAAACTTTAGCTGAAACCTTGCTGTTGACAGCCATTCAGAATATTTCCCAACGTGGCCATGATGAATCAGAAAACTCAAAAAACAGAGGAAATTTCCTTGAGATTTTAGATCTTGTGAGTAAACATGATGCCTTAGTGAAAAAGCGGCTGTGTCAGGGTCCCAGAAACGCTAAATACACAAGCAAAAGCACACAAAATGAGATTTTGGAGTGTTTAGCAGAAATGGTGAGAGAGGAAATTATAAAAGAGGTTAAAGAAAGTGAGCACTTTTCTATTTTAGCTGATGAGACTAAAGACATTCAAAAAAAGGAGCAGCTATCTCTGGTCGTACGATATTATTACAATGGTGTGGTTCAGGAGAGCTTCCTTGAGTACCAGAATTTAGAGCACGCAGTAAGTTTGACAGAGAAAATTATTTCATGTCTAGAAAAGTATGGACTGGAATACAAAGAGAATCTGGTAGGCCAAGGCTATGATGGGGCTGCAGTCATGAGTGGCAGGTGCTCTGGGGTCCAAACAAGGGTTAAAGAAGTTGCCAAACATGCATTTTATGTTCACTGCAGGGCACATTGTTTGAATCTTGTCATTGTGGACAGTGTAAAAAATGTCCCAGAAGCTGCATGTTTTTTCACTTTGCTGGAAAGACTGTACACATTCATGTCAGGCTCATATGTTCACATTAAGTGGATGGATGTTCAAAAAGAAATGTTCAGTGGTGTGCCACCACGAGAACTTCCTAGGCTAAGTGACACTAGATGGGCCTGTCGCTATGCTGCATGTAGAAACCTTATGGACAGGCTGCCTGCAGTAATAAGAGTGCTGGATGAAATTTCGGATGAGGCTAATCCACAGAGAGCTGTAGACGCAAGAGGACTTCGTTCTCAAATGGATTTTAATTTCATAGGGCTCCTTGCAGTCTTCAGAAAAGTTCTAGGTGAAACTAAGATTTTATCTGAGATGCTCCAGTCAACTAATGTGGACCTTACCAAAGCAGCTGACCTTACTGAAACCCTCAGACAGACATTGGAAGATTATCTTAAAGAGGAGAGCTTTAATGACCTGTGGAGTACAGCAATTGACACATGCAATGGTTGTAACATTTCTACTATTGTCAAATCCAAAAGAACCAAACACACATCTAGGATACTACATGATACTCTTGTAACATCTACACTTGGACAGCAAACACACATTGACAGCAAAGATGCCTTTAGAATAGGTATATTCATTCCCATCATAGACTCAATGATCAGTGAAGTGGACAGGCGCTTTTCTAACTCTAGTAGTAAAATTATGAGGGGTATACAAGCTTTAAACCCATCCAACAATGACTTTTTAAAGGAAGAATTAGTTTTGTTAGTGGCTGAGGAATACGACTCTGACTGGCAAGACTTAAAAACTGAGATACACCAGGCAAAAAGACTTCTTGAAAGAAGCAGAGCAAACGGCAAAGTAAACCCGTCCAGTCTGACGGAGTTTGTGACATTCTTGGTGCCTTTTAAAGAGGTTTTCTTTGAATTTTTTCGCCTGTGCAAGATTGCTATTGTTTTGCCAGTTAGTACTGCTGGGTGTGAGCGAAGCTTTTCCACTTTAAAGCTTGTAAAAACTCACCTGCGCTCAACCATGGCAGATGCCTGTTTGAGAAATCTGGCTGTTCTCAGTATTGAGAAACAGCGTGCAAAAGCACCAGATTTAGATAAGTTTGTAAAACGTTTTGCTGCTAAGCACAACAACCGTCGCCTTAAGCTTTCTTAAAGAAATGGCTGACCATGGGTCATTTGTGGTTTCAGGGCATAAGTTTTTAGGTAGAGTATTGTCCGCTGTTTCATACTTGTAGTCCACTGCATCTTGGACACAATTATTATAACAAATAAATTAAAGGGATTTTGCTTGTTAGACTTTTACTTTTTAAAAGATGCAGGTTTTTTTTTGTTCGATCACTACACTTTGCTTATTCTGTTGTGAATTTAAAAGAAAAACTTTGTAGTGTGTAAGGGCATGATTAAACAACAACTACTGTAGTTTAAAAGTGTTTTGTGTTTATTTGGTTAAAGCAGCTCACATATAAGGATTCCCATGTACCGTCTACTTCTGCCACCCTGCCAAGACCTCTTGCCACCCCTTTGCCCCCCCATGTAAAATTTTCTAGATCCGCCACTGCTTTTACCACCTCAATTCAAGAAAAAATGACTTCTCTAGATTTAGATTTTTTGCAGTGTAGAATTTTCCATTTCTTTCTATATATTATGATCACACATTTAAAGGGAGAAATATGAGGTTCTATTATGGAGGATTGTGGCTTAATTTACCAAATGAACTTGAACTAGTTCATTTGTAGGTTTGTGAACTTGAAAAAGTGAACTATGAAGGTGAGCTGGTTCATTTTCAACCGTCTGAACTGAACTTTGAGCTCCATCTTTTTATTCTAAACTGGAACAATATTGGTTGTTTGCAACATCCAGCAGACCGATAGAAATGCATCTTCACTCCTTACCCTATAAGGAAGGGATCTGGGCAATTCAATCAGAAATAGAGAAATTAAAAAAAAAAAAAAATAAACAAATCAAATATGGAGAAAAATAATTAAAAGAAATATAAAAAAGTAATAAATAAAAACTGGAAAAAAGTAGTCTAAAATAAAGTAAAAAGCAAAGTTACTCTAAAAATCTTTTTTTCTATTTTTAATGTTACATTTTTTTTATTGCATTTTTTCAAATCTCCATTCACAGAAACGTGTTTTATGTTTGCAACAATAAAGGAACAACATTAGCTCCATACATCCACCTCATTATAAGCCTCAGATTTGATATCTGCTCATTCAGAGATCGGTTCTCACATTAAAAGCTGCAGAGGTTTAAGCAGGAAGGTGGAGCACTAATCACTCTAATCACTGCTTCCATTGAAGTTAATTGATTAAACGCACACTGGCACATTTTTTTTTCTGTCTGCCTCATTTTGACAAATGAGAGTCAGGGGCCAGCGGCTCCCTGCAGCTGGGCCTGTTCCTCCCCAAACCAAGCGAGGTCAGCGCCTGCAGCGCTCAGTGTCCTTTAATTGCCATTTACATAGCAGGCTAATCATTATTTTTATGTCCCCTATCAGCCACCGTCACCGTTATCGGCCCGTCTGTCTGCTGAAACCCTGAGCTGTTGGTCAGAACTTTCTGATTGGTCAGAAAAACATTCAGAGTCAACAGTCACATCGCAAAAATCTTTAGGTGGTTGAAAAAATAAAAAAGCGAGGAATGATCCAAGATATGGAACATTTGATTTGCTTCTGGTTTTTGTTTTTGACCGTTCAGATAAATCTATACTTTTTAAATTCTAAGTTGTTTCTTTTTTCTCTTTCTTTTTCATAATTTCAAATAGTACGGAGGAGGATTAGGGCCACTGGAAAAAAAAAAGTTAACTGATTTAAAAATTCAATTTCAGTTTAACATGGGAAAAAAGTCTGAATTCTGAGATTAAAGTCAGAATTCTGACTTTTTTCTCAGAATTCTTACAGAATTCTGAAAATAAAAAAAGTCAGAATTTTGAGAAAAAAAGTCAGAATTCTGACTTTTTTTATTTTCAGAATTCTGTCAGAATTCTGAGATTAAAGTTAGAATTCTGACTTTTTTCCCATACTAAACTGAAATAAAATGTAAAAATCAATTAACTTTTTTTTTTTTCCACTGGCCCTAATCCTCTTCCGTACAATAGAGATGCAGTTTCTGAATCTTTATGATTTAAAACTAAAGGAGGAATGCTTTCTTCGTAGAGCGGCCGCTCTTGATCCGAACCTCAGAATCCCCCAAAAATAAAGAAAAACTTCAAAGAGGCACGTTTGGAGGATTTGTTGGATGATCTCCTGTTTTATGGAGTGAACGTTGCTCCGTTATTGTTGCAAAAAGCACATTCTGTAAATGGAAATATAAAATACTATCCAGAACTCAAACTTAGAAAATAAATTTAATCAAAAAAAGATTTTAGAATAACTTTGCTTTTTTTCAGATTTTGTTGTTTCCATCTATTTTCTGTCATTCTTTTCCCTACTGTGGTCGTGAGGGCTGCTGGTGTGTATCTCCAGCTGTCTACGGGTGAGAGGCGGGGTCCATCTTGGACAGGTCTCCTGTCCATCGCAGGGCAACACAGAGACAAACAACCATTCACACACACACCTAAGGAGGATTTAGAGAAGCCGATTAACCTAACAGTCATGTTTTGGACTGTGGGAGCTGCATGCTGCCTTGCAGCAAGAAGGTTCCGGGTTTGATTCCCGGCCCGGAGTCTTTCCGCATGGAGTCTGCATGTTCTCCCTGAGGATGCGTCTGAATCTTAACTCAATATTAACTGCCTTGGAGGAAGTTTTCTGTTTTCATTAAAGTTTAAGTGATAAAACCCAAAATCTGAAAGCATTCAGAGAAAGAAAAGAATTTGAAATGAAAATATTCATGCCTGTCGTTAACTAGAAAATATCCAATAACATGGTTTGCATTTAGATATGAAATTATTTTTATCCAAACAGGAAGTCTGTTTCTGACATCAAGGCGATCGATAACACACGTCATCTCAGGTCACTTTCCAGTTCACCAGATCATCCAGTCAGATTGATTCAAAGTTTTCTATCTAAGGAAAACCAGCTGATTGCATCGACTCATTGACTCTTCAGCAATCCCTCACACTAAGCATGCTTGTAGCGACAGTGGAGAGGAAAAACTCCCTTTGAACAGGAAGAAACCTCCAGCAGAACCAGGCTCAGTGTGAGCGGCCATCTGCTGAGGCCCACTGGGGTTCAAGGAGACAGAAGCAGACATAGAAAAAGAAGCATAGATACAAAAGGCAACTGTCAACCAGCTCCACAGGCGGCCCCGTCCAGGAAACACACAGCCAGGCAGACGAGCTCCGAGCCAGCTCCCATGTCAGAGGATGAAGAGAGCACATCCAGTTAGTCACAGTCAGAGAAACAGGACTACACTGGAAAACAGGCCAAGCTCCAACATCTAGAAACAAAGGTGTTGATGGCAGCAGCACAGCTGATATTTCTCTCCAGGAACCACTAGTAAACCTGCAGATTGAGAGCGAAGTGCTCTGTTAGGAACATAAGGAACAATCAGATCTCTGATATCAGATGGAGCTTGGCCATTTAAGGCTTTATATGTGAGAAGGGGGATTTTAAATTCTATTCTGGATTTAACAGGAAGCCAATGAAGAGAAGCCAGGATAGGCGAGATATGATCTCTCTTTTTCAGTTTCATCAGGACTCTGGCTGCAGCATTTTGGATTTTTGTTTGTTTTATTCTTGCTCCTCTAAATGTCCATTGAAGTCCTTATTTGTGCTTATTTGTACTTTTCATTTGTAGCTCTTTGAGATGTTTTTAAAAATGTGAAATTTACGATAAATAAAATGCATTATTATCATCAAATAGAAACACACTGGAAAAACGATCTAGAAATAAGTAAAAATTTCTTAAATTAAGTGTATTTATCCTTATTTTGAGTAGGAAAATGAGATAGTATGCGAATGGAATGAGAATTTTACGCTTCACTGCAAAAAATCTAAGTTTAGATGAATCATTTTTTCATAAAATAAGTGCATTTGTTCTCCAATTGAGAAGGTAAAAGAGACCTTTTGCCAATAGAACAAGACAATTTACACTTGTAAATAAGAAAACACAGTTGCATTGTCTTATTTCAAGTGCATATTATCTAATTATTTTATTTTAACAGTAAAATTACTCATTCCATTGGCAAACTATCTCATTTACCTGCTCAAATTAAGGGTGAATAGACTTAATTTAAGACATTTTTACTTATTTCTAGATCGTTTTTGCAGTGTTAAAGTGTAAATTGTCTTGTTCCATTGGCTAAATGTTTCTTTTATCTCCTTAATCCAAGAAAAATGTACTTATTTTAAGAAAAAATAACTCATCTAGATTTAGATTTTTTTCCAGTGCAGCCTTTTTTTTTTTATCTGCACTGGAAAAACGATCTAGAAATAAGTAAAAATGTCTTAAATTAAGTGTATTTCCCCTTAATGTGAGTAGGTAAATAAGAAAGTTTGCCTATGGAATGAGTATTTTTACTCTGATAAATAAGATAATTAGATAACATGCACTTGAAATTAAACAATGCTATTCTGTTTTCTTATTCTAAGTGTAAATTGCCTTGTTCCATTGGCAGAATGTCTCTTTTACCTCCTTAATCCAAGAGCAAATGCATTTATTTTAAGAAAAAAATGACTTATCTAGATTTTGATTTTTTCCAGTGTGGTGAATTGAAAGAGATGAAGATGTTTGCATCGTATCAGTTTTATTTTTCTCAAAATAATCAGAAATCCTGACTTTAATGTCGGGTTGTTTTTTCTTAGTGTAGTTAAGGTTTAAAGAAGCTTAAATCGTCGCTTTAGATCATTTCTGTGATAAAAATGGGCTTTGCTTTTTTTCTATGTTCTTCTGTTTAAACTCTGCTGGATCAGCTGCAGCCAATAAGCCCCTGATCCCGGTTTGAATCTGGACTCTCTGAGTTGTTGGAGCTGTCGGACCCGGGGCCCCGGTTTATCCACGCTCCACAGAGTAATAATGACAAATGGGCTGATGATGTTTGCTAATGATTAGCAGAGATTGTTTCAGCTCACTTGTAAAAGCTGTTTAAGAGCCATATTTATTGTTCCATTTGCACATTTTGTGAGCGTGTTTGAGAGAGGACTAATCGTTATTAATTAAGGTCATTGTTCTGTGGGGGGGCGTGGGGCGTGGGGCGTGGGGGGGGGTCGCCTGCAGCCACGCTGTGACAAAGGTCCATTACCTTGTCTCATCACAACAGCCTGTGATCTATTAGCATCATCTAAAAGCTGCATTAGGATGAAGTGGAGACGCTCATAAACCCGGCGTTCTGATCAGGCCTTTTAATGGGTTCACTGGTTTTACACAGATCTTCTCTGGTTTTGCCCCCCCCCCCCCCTGGTTTGTAGGTTAATGCATTTTCAAGTACCCACCAGAAAACACTCAGTGACAATGAGGCGTGTAGATCAGCAGGATCCACCAGTGAATTCAGATGGAGAGACAGCAGCAGCAGCGCTGAGTGATTAATCCACTGCGCAGCGGATGTCAAAGTGCAACGCCGAAACATTTTTATCCGTCTGTCTGGCAGAAGCATCACCTCTCAATCATTTCATGCCAAATATTTGTTTTGAATCTCTCCTTCTTTTATAGATTTAATGGAATAATTACCTGAAACCGCAGCAGATTTCAGTTTTCTGCAGGATGTGATGCAGGAAAGATGACAATTAGAATAAATAGTTGTATTTTCCTCCAACCTCAGAGGTCAAAAAGCCCTAATCATCATTCCTCCACCACCGTGCTTTACGTACAGCTGCTTCAGTGGATTGTATAATGCTTTCTCCTTCAAGCCTCCAAAACAGCCACGCTGCTTCAGGGTCATGAACTTTAACCTTTGACCTGCTAACTGAGGCCTGTGGCTCTACAAACGCTGTGCAAATAAATTATTTTAAAGGAAATAGAGACTAACCGGCAAAGAGACGCATGCAAGGAAAAAATGCTGCCAAGGAGAAAAGTTGTGATCACAGAAATGTAGAAAGCAGCAAGGGGTTGACGTCCTGCAAACATAAAACCCACTGCAGACACATAAATGAGGCAAACTTGCAAAAAAACAGCTGCAAGTTAAGAACAGCTGCAAACTAGCTTCTAATAATGGAAGTTCTCTGGACCATGGAGGCCCGGCGTCATGTAAACACAGACCTTGTCAGGTTTCTGTTTCTGTTATGTTTTTATTTTGAGTATTCAGTCTTACTTTACTCCTTGTTTTCTAGTGTTTAGTTTCCTTTTCTCCATGTTTTATAGTCCTAGTTATTTGATTATCATTTTGTTGTTATTTCCAGTTTTCCAGGTTTCTTTTTGTTGCTCTCTGCTGCCCTCTTGTGTTCTCCTTCTTCCCTAGCTCTTTCCCTCTCTTGTTCTGTGCACACCTGCTCCCAGTTTCCTCATTAGCCCCCGTCTTTGTCTCAGTCCCCGTCCACACGAAGCCAAACCCTGGCCTAAATTCACAAATTTTTCACTAAACCAGCCTCTCATCCATAAGAAGCCGGCGTTTCGGGGGTCTGTAAACGATCTTTTTTTTATTAAGCCTTCAGAGTGGGAAGATTTTGGAACGCCGTTTTCGCGTTTCCATCTTTAAGCTCTGACCTGCATTTTTTTTTTTACACGCATGCGTCATAGCGTCGCCTCCAAACACGCATGCGCGACACAGTATCACAACAACAATGGCGCCGTACTGTGTTGAATGGTTGCTGCTCATGCTACTCACCCTGCTGTCGGGCTTACAACAGAATCTTCTTCTTCTGGAATATCTCCAGGAAGAACAGAGCAATATCGACCACATAGTTCAGCACCTGAATTTGACTGAACCACGAAAATGGACCCGCAGGGCAACCATGTATAAATATTAGTGCGCATGCTCAACATTTCGTCGCCTGTTTTCGCCTATTTTTGCTTTGGCACCACAGCGCCACTTACAGGCCTGGCATACATTTTGCAGCGTTTTCATGCATTCGTGTGGACGATCACATTTATTTTACGTCTCCGTCTTTAAGACAAACGTTCTGGAAAATATTAGCGTTTCGTGTTCGTTTTGACTTCGTGTGGACGGGGCTTCAGTCTCTCTCTTCAGTTCCCCTTTGCTGGGTCCTCGTCAAACACCGTCTAACATGCTCCACCTCCTTCTCTCTGTGCCTTCCTCCTTATGATTGTGATTCCCCTGATGTCTCCATGGTTTCTGGTACGTTTCGACTAGTTTTCATGTTTTGATTTTTGGACTTCTGGTTTCATGTTTGTTTGGACTTTGTTTTCTTTTTGGATTTTTGGATAACCTGCCTCTGTTTTCTGTTAAGTCATTATTAAATCCACAAGAGATTCACCTCTGCCTCCCTGCCTCTGCTTTTGGGTCAACTAACCAAAGCCAAATCGTGACACACCTGATCCACAGCAGCAACCTGTTAGATCTCCTGCTTCTGCACAGCTGATCAATATTAATGCATTTAATCACCTGAATCTAGCAAACCGTCAGTAGAACATGTTCCTGGGCGTTCATAACCTCTGCTGGCCCATATCTTGTTCCACGTGTAAGAATGTGATGCCCATCCTGTCAGCACCTTTTCTTGGCCCCGGTTTTCTTCGCACATCCAGCTCCTTCAAAGCTTTTGTTCCGTTATTTATGGAGCTTCATCCCTGAATGTAAATGAGACCAACGGACTAATGCATGAGCTCTAACAAACATAAAAGAAAATTTCTGAAGAGAGAACAGTGCAGATATCAATGGGACGGGCTTGAAACACGGTGGAATACATTTGCAGCATTCAATAAGTGGAACGCCGATCTCATATCTGTTTCATGAAGCCCATTAATTATTTTCAGCATCATTTTCTGAGATCTTTTTGAAACTATAATAGTCGGATGAGCCTTCAGATGGGAGATGAGATGAGTTCAGTCGGGTGGTGTGTAAACGGTTGTGTTTTTGATATGCAGAGCGGCAGCATTGAGGCCCGCTCATGTTATGCAGCTTCCAGCAGAAGCCGTATTGTGTGTGAAATTAGAGTAACCTGCCTGCAGAGTCCTCAAAGATCAGGCTCCGAGCCGAGAGCTGCACTTTATAGGAAATGCAAATGGCTGCGTCGGCAAATTGGATTCTCGTAAAAAGAAAAATACAGGAAGTGTCAAAAGAAAAAAAAAGAAACTGGCAAACGCAGTGACGGCATAAACAAATAAAAGATGGAGAAAACTGACAGCTCTGGCTGCGCGAGGGACAGTAAAAGCGAAGGAGTTTATTTTTTACTACGTGTTCTGCAGCAAAGGATTGATGAACCTTCCTGGACCATATGGACACGGCCTCGGCCCAATGAAAAACACACCTGGAAGATGATTTATGCTCAGTGACATCATCAGCCAACACTCCTCCTGATTAATACAGAAAATCTACACCAGGAGATGGAATATGATTTTATTTACTTAAAGTTTAAAATGAACGTTTGAATAAAAATGAGAAGATTGGAGGAAAAAAAATCCAAGAAATCTACCCCTTCTCTCAAGAGTCATATAGCATGGATAGCAAGGCTTCCTAAAATAGGACCCCTGAGTGGATGGTGGAGAAATGTTTTCTATAAAAGTTGTGATTCGGTTAGATGAGATGCTTCAAACTAGAGATGGACCAATCTGGGTGATCTGGGTACGCTACGCAGGACCCATTCACTGGGATCTTTTAATTAAGGTGGATGAAATTAGGGGATCTCATCAGTTCCAAATTCAGACTGGAAGAAAAAAAAATAAATACCTAAGAGGATTAGGGCCACTGACAAAAGTTAAACTGATTTTTAAATATTATTTCAGTTTAATATGGGAGGAAAAGTCAGAATTCTGACCTTAATCTCAGAATTATGCTGGTGAAGATTCTCCGGGTCACAGTCATTCCGTCAATGTTTAAAAAACAATCCACTAAACTTGGTTTCCGAGGTTTGAAGACATTTTGCTTCCCATCCAGGAAGCTTTCTAAATTCAAATGTCTGGATCCACATTGAGTTTGAGGCTTTATATAGACAAGGCCTTATATTGCTTGGAAACATGCAAATGTGGAGCAGTACGGCTATCGCCATGGTGTTCCACTTGATTTATGCATATAAATAACTTTATTATAATTCATGCAGGGAGTATTGCAGATTATAAGTGTCAGGATTAGTTTGAGGGTTGAGGACCAAAAGGCTGAGTTGAATCTTTCAAGTGATTTAAGGATGAAGAATAAAAAACTGAAAACAGAGACAGGTTATCCAAAAATGCAAAATGAAAACCAAAGTCCAAATAAACAGGGAAACCGGGAATACAAAAAATTTAAAAGGAAAACAAAGTCCAACCAAACATGAAAACAGGAGTCCAAAGTCCACAGATCAAAAAATAAGACAAAACACAAGTCTAAACATACCAAAAAACCAAGGAGACATCAGGGAAATCAAAATCACAAGGAGGGCTCAGAGAGACGAAGTGGAGGAAGACTGATGAGGTTAGACGAGGACCCAGCAAAGAGGAACTAAAGAAAGAGGGCTTTTAAGGGAGACTGAGACAAAGAGGGGGCTAATGAGGAAACTGGGAGCAGGTGTGCACAGAACAAGAGAGGGAAAGAGCTAGGGAAGAGGGAGAACACAAGAAGGCAGCAGAGAGCAACAAATAGAAACCTGGAAGACTGGAAATAACAACAAAATGATAATCAAATAACTAGGACTATAAAACATGGAGAAAAGAAAACTAAACACTCAAAAGAAAACATAACAGAACCAAGACAAGGACAGTAACTGGAAAAAACCAAAGAACACATAAAAATAAAACCACTAACACTAGAAAACAAGGAGTAAAGCAAGACTGAAGACTAAAAAGAAAATGTAACAGAACCAAGACTAAGACAGTAACTGAGAAAAAACCAAAGAACTCAATATACTAAGAATTAACTCACTAAAACTAGAAAACAAGGAGCAAAGCAAGGAAGTGGGGCCAAGTTTGTGCGACAATTGAGGGACATGAGGACTGTGGTTGGAAAATTTAATTTCTCTTATTTCATATTTTAGTTTATCCTATTTACTTACTATAAAAGTTTCAAAAGGGCCGCATGATGAACCGTTCTCTCTTTGCAAAGATATGTAAATAAAGTGCCGACTGAGTGAAATCCATCCATCTCCGTTTATTTAACTGAGGTGAATAGTTCAATACTTTTGCCAAACTACAGGATGAAAAATAGCGGGGATCCAGGTGGAAAAATGGTCCCAGCATTCTCGCGCATCTCGCTCTTCTAGCTGGTCAAACTTCACGAGTCGTTTTCCAAAATGGCGGTCATACAAACAAAACAAGCCCGGTAAGGAACCAAACAGGAAATACGCATAGTGTAGAGCAGATGTAGATCTGACCAATCAGAGGCCTCCTGTCTGCGCTCACCTACAATTCTGGAGAGGTCCAGCAGAGTGACTGGGAAGGGGGCGGGGCATATCTGCATTAACTGCAACGCACACGCAGACGACCTGGTTTCTGAGCATAAATCAGACCCTTAAACAAAGACCAGTTCATCCTAAAGTCCTAATCTGAGCAGAGTGTCTGCAGGTCAATGCAGTGAGGAATGCTCTGATCTTTATCTTGGAGAAACCAAACAACCTCTCCACAGACGCATGGCCCAACACAGAAGAGCGCCCTCCTCTGGACAAGACTCTGCGCTACATCTACACCTGATGGAAGAAGGACATTCTTTGGAGGACCAGAATGTTAATGTCCCCTGCTTTCAGGGCAGATTCCAGCTTTCAAAAACCTCCAATGCAGCAATAAAGTTGATTCCTTCCCGCTATCATCGCAGCCCCCACCCCTTTACAGGGGAGCAGAGCACCTATCTGTTCAGCAAAGCCAACTATTCCCTCTAACGACCCCCCTTTCAGAGACACAGACAGGTATGGGGCATTGCAGGCTAACAAAGAAGCCAAACGACCCCCATTCCAAAGGGGGGGACCCGTTCATCCGTTTCTATTTGCATGTTTTCTAAACTAAAACCAGGCTTTGTTGGGCTGCTGGATAAAACCTGGAACTAAACGCTATTTCTGACATTTTAAACTGAAAAATCTTCCTGGATGGAAGAGAAACGTCTTCAAACTTGGAAACAAAGTCCAGTGGATTGATTATTTTTTACTTTTCTGGAATGACAATGACCTTGAGGACCAGCATACTACAAGGTTAACACTTCCCAGCCAGTAGGAGGCGCACTGGCGTTCGCTCTCTAACTTATTGAGTAAAGTGTTAGCCAACCAGTTGCTAGGTCTGCTAACGCTAACCAAACCAAACATTTAAAGGTTCTCATTCGCATTATATTCTTTTACAAAAAATACCAAAACCGTCTGATCCTGATAAAATACGTTTATTTAAACCAAGCTTCCTGTTTTTTACCCTCATTTCCTTCAGTTACAACCTTAAAAACTTTAAAACTTTCATCAAACATGTTTATTATGTTGATTCTGTAGTTTGACGTTTCTGCTTTTTTTTCTCCTCTTTTCTCCATTTGATGAAGAAAAATAAATAAATGGACAATAAAGCGTCTCTGTTTCAGTCGGGCGGTTTAATCAAAGTTCAAACGGCGCTCGGCAGACCGGCCCTGGAAGCGGAGCTGCTGCCTCTATGTGATCTGTGCTGGTTTTCTGGGGGCCCTCGATGGGATGGGTCGTTGGTGAAATAACAGGACATGCCAACAAATTGCATCACTTCTGGCTCGATGAACAAGGACAATGGCGTGCCATATGCCAGCCGGGAGGAGGGGTGTCTCTCATTTCCAAGTGGACCCCTGCTTTCAGGACAGGGTCCAAAGTCCGTCCCACATGAACATCCAGGGAGCCAGTTTGGTGACAGAAACACACGAACCAGAAGGAAAGATCCAGAGATCTATTAGAGAGCTGCTGAGGCCGGAGCGCCGCCAACGCTTCACCTGCAGAGCCGACCGGATCCTGGCGCCGCCAACGCTTCACCTGCACAGCCGACCGGATCCTGGCACCGCCAACGTTTCACCTGCAGAGCCGACCGGATCCTGGCGCCGCCAACGCTTCACCTGCAGAGCCGACCGGATCCTGGCGCCGCCAACGCTTCACCTGCAGAGCCGACCGGATCCTGGCGCCGCCAACGTTTCACCTGCAGAGCCGACCGGATCCTGGCGCCGCCAACGCTTCACCTGCAGAGCCGACCGGATCCTGGCGCCGCCAACGTTTCACCTGCAGAGCCGACCGGATCCTGGCGCCGCCAACGCTTCACCTGCAGAGCCGACCGGATCCTGGCGCCGCCAACGTTTCACCTGCAGAGCCGACCGGATCTTGGCGCCGCCAACGTTTCACCTGCAGAGCCGACCGGATCCTGGCGCCGCCAACGTTTCACCTGCAGAGCCGACCGGATCCTGGCGCCGCCAACGCTTCACCTGCAGAGCCGACCGGATCCTGGCGCCGCCAACGTTTCACCTGCAGAGCCGACCGGATCCTGGCGCCGCCAACGTTTCACCTGCAGAGCCGACCGGATCCTGGCGCCGCCAACGCTTCACCTGCAGAGCCGACCGGATCCTGGCGCCGCCAACGTTTCACCTGCAGAGCCGACCGGATCTTGGCGCCGCCAACGTTTCACCTGCAGAGCCGACCGGATCCTGGCGCCGCCAACGTTTCACCTGCAGAGCCGACCGGATCCTGGCGCCGCCAACGCTTCACCTGCAGAGCCGACCGTATCCTGAAGGACAGTCTGAGGCTCTGCTGCCTTTTTCAACCGTTCAGGGTTCCACTTCATGAAGCAGGTTTACCAAACCTTTATGTTTTCTCAACCTGAAAACAGAGAATCTCTGGTTTTTCAGGCTAAACCTCTGTTTCAGTCGCCATGGTAACATTCTCCCAGAGCTAACCTGGTCAGTAAACTGTCCTCCCTCTCCCCTCTCCTTACAGCCAATCACGCTGCTTTATTTCCTCGTTTAGTCAGATTTTTGTCATGGTTTTGTGCATATACATTATATACATAGACGCCTCATAGGACGCTGTCGGCAGCGAAGCCAGCGTGCCTTGAGGGCGGCCATCTTGGATCGATCCATAATAATTAGGAGGCGCCTAAAATCTCATTTTAATCACATTACCTTTACGTTAACTTATATGACGGAGTATTAGGGCCAGGCTGGAGATGTTTTTTCTTCTTTTTCGAGAATAAAGTTGTAACATTATGAGAAAAAAGTTGTAAAATTACAAGAATAAAGTCTCGTAAGAATAAAGTGTTATAAGTGTTCTGATGGGATTTTCGCGAAAGGATTTTTATCAAAAACATAATTAATGTGCACAAATAAAAAAATTGTTGTATTAACCATACATGTAAACAGTGTTATGGTGCCCCCAGGAACTTGGGGCCCTATAGGCAACTGCTTCGAGTTGCCTAATGGTAAATCCCCCCCCCCCGCATACAGAGGGAGCCTGCAGACAGCAGTGATTTCTTAGCAGGTGTGTGAATCTTCCGATCATCGACTGCAGAGATCCAATCAATTCTGCCCGGGGCCCCATGGAGGTTTGGGTCGCCCCTGTTTTTATCCGCCCGTCGGTTTCTCGGGTCGATGCCTCGTCTGGACTCCTTCCAGAGGTTTGCCTCTTTTCTGTAACCAGAGCCGTTTAGTAATGAACCTGATTCCTGACGCTGAGCGCTTCCTCTGATCCTCCTCATCAGCTCCAATCATAATGAGAGGAACGTTCTCCTCCTTTTTTCAACCATCCAGGGGTTATTTCAGAGCGGACAGAGCAGCAGTGATGGAGGACTGTCCTGAAGCCATGCTGCCGCTGTTAATGGACGGCGTGTGCTGGATGAATCCCCCCAGCAGACTCCACACGACTCCTCTGATCACCTTCTAAACATCTTCTTGTGCAGGAGGACCTTCCCTGTTGAGGAGCGGAGGCTTTTGTTTCTGACCATATGTTTCTAAAGAGCATCTGCTCTCTGCTGCTGAGGCTCAGAGGGACGAAGCTGTGAAAGGGTTTTAACCTTTCGCTTCGGGGGCAGTTGAGCACTTAATACTCCAGAAATCTCCTAGCTGGGTTGATGCCAGTGTCCTTCCACCCTGGGCTCCATGGGAACGGGAGGGGGGGCAGACCCACGGAGGCTTTACCTGACCTCCGCTCCCTCACCAGATGCTGAGAGGGAGAAATCAGCGGAACCTGGAGGCTGTGATGTACGACGGCCCAGAAAATGGGTCAGGAGAGGCTCTCTGGGAATCTGGGAATCACATCCTGGAGCCCAAATCCTGTTTTCTGTTACTTTTCCCTCCTTTTTATAGCTTCAGTCAGACTCTGACTGCTAATCTGTGATAGCGGGCATTTGCCTGGTGGGCCGGTCCTGCTTTTAGCGTGCGAGGGCCGGCCCTCCTCAAATCATACCGACCCCAACACTTCCTCTACTCTCCGGCTGCAGCATCTATCTACCTGTGACAGTAAATAAAGAGCTCAAGAAGTAATTAACTATTAAATTAACTATTAAAATGATGCATGCAGTATATAATATAGCCCTTCCTTGTCATGCTCATCCTTGTAACGGTTTGCATATGGTGTCATTTTCTAACAAACTATTTTAAAATAAAACTAAAATGCTTTCTTTAAACCAAACTATGATGTTCCTCTTATATTTGACAAATTTATATTCAAATATTTTGCAAAAATATGTTGCGGTGCATGATGAGGTTTTGCATCTAAAGGCTAAAGTTTCCCGTCTTACTTGCATTGTTGCCAGGTTGGGATGTTTCCCAATCTGGCAGTTTAGGATGGAAGTGTGGACGTTATGCAGCAGCAGTCATTGTGGCGTCTGTGTTAAGTCGAGGTGATGGTTGTCATGTGATGCTTGAGACAGATCGATTTATGCTTTTTGGCAAAGTGCTAACCTAACCCGTAGTTCGGTGGCGCTTGTCACTACCCTATCCATCCCGGAAGCAAGATCCATCACACGCCTGCGCAAACAGAATAACTTCTAGGTACGCTAATACTTTGTTTGTCTTACTTTTTTCATTCTTTTGTCTTTTTCGGGCAGACTGTTCCTTTTGAATCTTTTTTTATTTGCATCAATTTTGTATTTTCTTTAAACGAAATAAAGCAATACATAAAAAAAATACTTAAAAAGCCTTTGGAAAGTTACTGTGACAGCTCTGAGCATGACGTCACGCAATATAATGGAGAGAATGGAAAACGTATCCATTACTTCCAGAAAACAATATTTTCTATACCATGTAATTTAGCATTCTTTAATGTTTTAAGTATATTGAAAAGTATTTTCTGTACCATTATTATAAATAATATAAACATAGTTTTCGGTGATCCGGATCTTATTATTCTGTTCGCTCAATCGCAGGATGGATCCAGCTTCCGGGACGGATCGGTTAGTGACAGCGTTTGCAAAACATCTCTTTGAGGCTAAAGAGAGGCTAAGCGCTGAGCTAACAGGATGTTAGCATCCTTTGGGTTTTTTATGCACACAGATGCAAACAAAAGCAGAGGGGGGGCTCACTGCTCTAAATTCTGCAAAACTTAATAATAATGTGAATAATGAACATTTTGTTTCTGCTGTTATTCAAATCATATAAAACCAACTTATTGAGTAAAGTGTTTCTATAAAGGCCTATAATCAATTTCAGTGTCTTTTGTTTCCACAGATCTGGAAAAACTAAAGGCGGTAGATTTATGGTGAATTCACCAGCTGCAGATTTAATGGCTGTAAAAAGTAAAAAAAAATGAATTATACATGCAGAGTTACCTATTATTGATTAGTTAAATGAGATGCCTCACATGATTTTTACTTATATATTTTAATGTAATTTGTGTAAAAATAAAGCAATAGTAAGAGAAAAAAAAACTAAATTTCCTCCAAAATAAATAAATCAAATTGGGTCAAATCAAATCATAGAAATCATCAACAGAAATATAATCAATTTATAGGGAGATAATTTTGGTTCATAGATTTTAGTCTTTAATGCTGGATTTTAATTTTTTTTTTTTTTGTAATTTGTTAATATTGTTTGAATAACTTGTGTGTTGTGTGTGTGATCAAATGGTTTAGGTTCAGGTTTAGGTTCAGATTAAGGTTCAGATTTAGGTTCAGATTTAGGTTCAGATTTAGGTTCAGATTCAGGTTCAGATTAAGGTTCAGGTTTAGGATCAGATTAAGGTTCAGATTAAGATTCAGATTAAGGTTCAGATTAAGGTTCAGGTTTAGGTTCAGATTAAGGTTTAGGTTCAGATTTAGGTTCAGATTAAGGTTCAGATTCAGGTTCAGATTAAGGTTCAGGTTTAGGTTCAGATTAAGGTTTAGATTCAGATTAAGGTTCAGATTAAGGTTCAGGTTTAGGTTCAGATTAAGGTTTAGGTTCAGATTTAGGTTCAGATTCAGGTTCAGATTAAGGTTCAGGTTTAGGATCAGATTAAGGTTCAGATTAAGATTCAGATTTAGGTTCAGATTAAGGTTCAGGTTTAGGTTCAAATTAAGGTTCAGGTTTAGGTTCAGATTTAAGGTTCAGATTAAGGTAAAGATTATGGTTCAGATTTAGGTTCAGATTTAGGTTCAGATTTAGGTTCAGATTAAGGTTCAGGTTTAGGTTCAGATTTAGGTTCAGATTAAGGTTCAGGTTTAGGTTCAAATTAAGGTTCAGGTTTAGGTTCAGATTTAAGGTTCAGATTAAGGTAAAGATTATGGTTCAGATTTAGGTTCAGATTTAGGTTCAGATTTAGGTTCAGATTAAGGTAAAGATTATGGTTCAGTTTTAGGTTCAGATTTAGGTTCAGATTTAGGTTAGGATTAAGATTCAGGTTTAGGATCAGATTAAAGTTCAGAATAAGGTTCAGGTTTAGGTTCAAATTTAGAGTCATATAGACTTTTTATAAAGAAAAACTTTAGGAGGCAGACAATCCGTACAGAAATGTGGGAACCGGGATCATTAAAAATGCAGATTTATTCCATCGATCTTGAATAATCTTTTAGCCTCATTCTTTTTGTTTTTAACTGATAACTGAAGGGGGTGGTGGGAGGTTGTGGGCGGGGGGGCTGTGGATGATTAGCTTCTCTTTGTCTGCTGTTTTCTTTTTCTCTCTGCTTTATTTTCCCTGAGAAGATTAAATATTTCTGCTTGAGAAAATCTTTTTAACCTGCCACTGACTGCTGTCCTGCCCCCCCCTGTCACTGCCGGAGCACACAGGGACCACACTACCCCCCTTCTAAGAAAACCCGCAGCTCTCCCCATTTTGTCGCTCCAAAATGTGGTAAAAAAAATGTAATCTTCTAACAAAGAATAGAAAAGGGGCGGCTATAGAGGAATTTTTTCCTTTTTTTCCTGCAAGTGGCCTCTTTATTGGGTGGGGGATGGGGGGGGGCCGGGGAGGGCTTCTTCACAGTATCCACACACAACAGGGATCCAATCTGTCAAATAATTAGCCAGTGTGGGAGGACAAAGGTTTTTATTTGGCTGAATTTCATACATCACTGCGTGAATACATCATCACTGTATTGTGACGGGTCATGGGAACTTCAGGCCTGAGAGACGGGACAGAGACGGGACAGAGACGGGACAGAGACGGGACGGAAAGGACCGAACCGAGGGACGAATCGACAGGGATTCACAGATGAGGACATTGCTGACATATGATGAGAGTTAGCAGGTTATTTGGCATAGAAAAAAACCCTGAAATATGTGAGAGAAAAGGTGCTTTTTATGTTAGATTCAAATATTCTGTGTCCTAAAGTGGCTAAAGTAGAGAAAATGTCCAGGAAACTGGACTGAAACGTGGCCTTTTATAAGAAAAGCTTCGATTTCTTTTGGTCCTGCGGGTTAGTTATTAGTAGTTAGTATCTTTCAACTCATTTGGGAAAAATAAAAAAAAGAAATCATCTGAAAAATGAGAAAGGCTGCAGACTTTTGTTTTGGTTTTGGTTCCCTGAAATCCTTTCACACAAGAAAAAATGTGATAATTTTGTAAGCGATGCCTCAGTGGAAGAACTGATCCATGAGAAAAATGAGAAGAAGGTTCTGCAGCAACAGAGTCGGTGCAGAGAAAGCATCCTGCAGGTGGACGACCTGAACTCTCAGCACAGAAACAACAAACTGTTTGCTGAGCAGTTTCAACCGACAGTCTCAAGACAGCCGATTAATTATATAAAATATAACTGTAAAATGTTTTATAAATGGAAATTAAAAAAAATCCATTCAGAAATGAAACTTTAAAAAAATGTTTTAATGTTTTTTTTTTTCAAAATATTTGTTTTTTGGTTTCAGTTTGACTTTATAGAGTTCATGCATTTCAATTTGCCTTTTCAAGATCAGATTCTGTTTACTTCTGGGGGCGGGCTTTCCTCTGGAGGGAGGAGCAAAAATGCATTTCTATTGGTCTACTGAATGTTAGCAGCATTTCTATTGGTCCAGACCGAGCCTTTGGGTTTGGCTTTAAGTGAGGAGAGTGTCATCAGTAAAACACAATTTATAAATGCTGAAATTTGTAAAACTCAATCTAAAAAACCGAAATTTCAAGAAAACAAATTTCTTGGAAAATAAATAAATCTAAGAAAACAGCAAAGTTCCTCTTACATTGTTTTTATTGTCTGCTGGATGTTAGCAACCATTATTATTGGGCAATGTTGTTTTAACAGTGAATGATTATTCAGGATTTGATATTAAGATAATCATTTCTGCTTCAAACGATTTTAAAGTTACTTTTCTGGATTATATATTTTATAAAAATTTCCATTTTCAAAACCTATTCCTTGCTTGCATCAATAATGGAACTAAATTCACTCCATAGAGTCCCAAACTTGCCTCAACATGTTGCTCAGACGACCTGAAATCCCTCAGAGAGCAGACTTTCAATGATTCCAGAAGGCGGAGAACATCGTTAGACCTGGTTAGATTATGGCATTGAAAATGGCCCTGCAGAGGATAGTGAGGGGAGCCCCACTCATTCTTTCAGTAGGAACAGAATATCTGCAAAAAAGCGACCAGAAAAGCAACAGCAGAAGCTGCTATAAAGTTTTTTGGCCTTTTCAAAATGCTTTTTAAATGTTTTTTATATTTATTTTAATTTATCTCTTGTTTTCACTTCAATCTGCTAAATGATCCCAGGAAGAAAATATGTGGTTTTTGGTCCTTTTATCTTTCTAATCAAAAAAGCATAAACTATTTACTTGTTTTTTCTTCTCGCCCTGTGAAGACGGTCATCTTCTGGTTATCACCTCTCCACAGAAAAGCTCCTGCTGATCCTCAGGAGGCCTCTTGATCCGGTAGCAGAACATCCCAGAAGATGATGAAGATGATGTAGATGATGAAGAGAATGTGGGGGAGCAGCAGAACCGTTTGATCTTTATTCACTCGATCATCTAAACATTTGTCAGCTCTAGAAACAAGATCATTAAAAATAAATAAAGAGGTTCAGGCGTTCCATCCCACTCATCAAATTAAAATACATCATTCTTCCAACAAATAGAACATAACTAAAGCAGAAAACATTCCTTAAATGTAAGGATTAATATTCAGTTATAAAACAAGAAAAGAAAAAAACAGATGCCATTCAAAAGTACAGAGTTATTTATTTTATACTCATGTCAGGGGCGGATTTAATACATTTGGAAATGTGGTGAACAACAAGTTGGGGCAGCACCAAGTCCAACCACAAAATATATTAATTGTCTAAATGAAACTAATTATTTTTGATGTTTTTTTTTCTTAAATACCAACAGGCCATAATGAAAATGAGCTTAAATGAAACAAAACTGTAGCGGGTTTTAAGCAGCGCCTCAAAAAAAAAAAAAGTAACTTTAGCTGCTGGACGCGCCTCATCAACCAATCAGAGAAGCTGATCTGGGAGCTGGCAGGGAGTCAGACGCAGCACTGCTGATGCAGAGCGCTATGATCACTCCTCTGAAACAGTTTATTAACGCCTAAATTAACTTCAAACGTAGAAACCTGCCGGCAGAATATGTTGGCTTTTATTATCCTGCTGCCTGCAGTTTGTAGCACAGACCTGAAAAACGCTAACATCTACTTCCAGCCGCCACCAACAGGAGGGGAAAACCCCCAAGAGGCGAGCGGGCATGAGGCAGCTGCTGCTGGGGATTCCCAGTGACAGCGCAGCGCCGGTATGTGGGGGTCTGAGCGGCTCCCACAGAGAAATAATCTTTGAAGGCAGGATGGTAATCTGGATGAACTGACTGCACAGACCATGGCCGTTTCTCAATATGCGTTCTTGAGCGTTCTTGTGTACTCGTGACACGTCATCAGCCTCAGCCCGAGTACCGTTCCAATTCTCAAGAAGGCCTGATCGAGAACGCAAAAAATCCCCGGATGTTGTTCTCACCCCGCCCTCTTTATCGAGCATGCATCAGAGCAGACTTGTGCGTTCTTCAGACTGGCCGCTTCCCCAGAATGCCCCGCGGCCGCAGCTTGATTCCAGACAGCGCTCACAGTGGTAGGTTAAACATTCCCTTTTCTGCTGCTGTTGTTCTTCAAAAGTACGTTTTGAAATCGTTTGAGGCGATAACATTATACATTGAAGCCTCCCTGTGTGGTCTGTTTACAGAGTTAGTGCGAAATTTAAAAAAAAGTCTGACGTTGAGTGGCCCAGAGTGACCAGCAGACCTCCAAGGGTAACCGCAGCCAGGGCTAAATTTACCCCGTCTGTAGTGCACTTCTCTCGGTCTAGTTACGTGTGAACTACCGCTCTTTCTGATGGCGGTTTTTTGCGGTTCGGTAATTTTTTTAATGTTTTTTAAGCTTTAGAAATTTAAAATATTGTTTTCAAAATGTTTTGTGTAGGGAATAAATAGTTTTGACTGTTAAAGAAAAGCTAAACAACGTTGCCTGTGATGACGTCACGAGTACGCTTCTGCTCCAGTACACATACGTGCTTGCGTGCTCACGTTCTCGTCAAGTCCGATCTTCCTGCGTTCTCGCCAAGAACGGACTTGACGAGAACGCGAGTACGTATTGAATTGAGAAACGCCTCATGTTTTCAGGAGGACTTTCTCACTTCAACATAGATTCTAACTACTTTTTACCCGCTGATCACAGCTAATATAGCTGCCATTGTTCCAGGCAGAGAAAGGATAGGGTAGCTCCGCCCACTGCGTGTAGTGGGGGAAAAAAAGTATTCAACTATTCATCCTAGTTAAATAAAAGGAGATCGATGGATTTCACTCAGTCGGCACATTTATTCATATCTTTGCAAAGAACAGTTCATCATACGGCCCTTATGGCACAGCATTCTGCCCTGTTCTGATCTGGGCAGCGTTCGTTCCTCCTTACTGACAAAAATGGAAAAGTAGTCAGAGTCAAAACAAATTACAGACACTTTGGTTAAACAGTAACATGTTATGAATAAACTTTGAGAAAGAATCTGGTTTGTTATGGGAAGAAGCTATGTCTGGTCTACAAACACCATCCTGCAGAGAAATGTGTGGCCTTGAGAGAGAAACAGACTAATTGAACACTTTTATAGTGAATAAATAGAATAAATTAATATATAATTAAAAGAGAAATCTAAATTTTCCAACAACACGTGCATCAGACCACTTTTCCACCGCGCAGTTAGAACAGCAAAGATGCTTCAGCCGCGCGTCAGAACTGGAGTAATGTAACTAAAGTAATCCCTCCCTGGGATTATTAAAGTATTTCTGATTCCTGGTTGATGGGACAGGTGTTGTGAATGAAACGGTGCCCAGCTTGAAAGAGCTCCTGTGTGTCGCTGAATGTGAGCATTGATGACTGAAAGAGATCTGCCTCCATTTATCTGTTTACTACAGTCTGTTGGATTCATGTTCATGTGGATTTAAAGACATTTCTATTAGTGGAAAAAATTGCAGGGAGGAATATAAAAAAGTCTAATCAACCAAAACTTTCACAACCCCCATGCAGTTCCTCCATGGACCCCCTAGGGGTCGTGGACCCCCTGTTGAAGACCTCCGATCTAGAGCTTCACCTTTTAATAAGGTTTATTCTTTCCCACAGCAATCCGTGCTTCACCATCTGCTGCAAACGGCTGCAGTGGACCAAACCAAACGGACAGAACTGCAGGATCTGTTTCAAGCATGACACCTGAGACTCTCTGCTCCTGGACAGCAGCTCTATGAACGCCACAAACACGGCTCCACTCCTGTCGCTTCACTGCCTCATTCGGTCGGAGGAGCTTTCACCTCAACATGGCGGACCTGAGTTCCAGGAGCGAGTTTCAGTGGAGATCAGAGGAAGAAAGCCGACAGAGCGAGAGGACCTCCGCCTAGCAGAGGAGCTGGGGGGCCGGGGTCAGCGGGTACAGCTGCCCTTTGGGGGCTAAATGAAAAACCCACACAGAGCATTCCTTCATTCATCCTGTCAGAATCATCTTTTCTTAACTTTTATTGATCAAGGTTCGTCCCTCTGTCCTCTTCCACCAAACATTATACAGCCACATCCAGTCCCTGACTGCTGGTTAAAACACCATAGAAAAGTTTAAATTTTTAAACTCCAGTGACGGCTGATAAACTTCCTGCACAGGTGCTGTAATTCTCCATAATCGTGCATCGCTAGAAGAGCATCAATCGCATTGCTTTGTTTCTAAGGAACACCTTTCAGCACCGGAAAACATGGAAATCCCTGGAATCCCGGTCAGAGTAAATGCTCTGTCTCTGTTTCTTTATTCTCTGACTCCTCAAACTAAACATCTAAAGACTGCGCTTAGAATCTATTTATTTAGACTCTATTTCCTTAAAATCTGTTTCCTTACACTCTGTTTCCTTAGACTCTATTTCCTTAGACTCTATTTCCTTAGACTCTATTTCCTTAGACTCTGTTTCCTTAGACTCTGTTTCCTTAGACTCTATTTCCTTAGACTCTATTTCCTTAGACTCTATTTCCTTAGACTCTGTTTCGTTAGACTCTGTTTGCTTAGACTCTGTTTCCTTAGACTCTGTTTCCTTAGACTCTGTTTCCTTAGACTCTGTTTCCTTAGACTCTATTTCCTTAGACTCTATTTCTTTAGATTCTGTTTCCTTAGTCTCTATTTCCTTAGACTCTATATTTCCTTAGACTCTATTTCCTTAGACTCTGTTTCCTTAGACTCTGATTCCTTAGACTCTATTTCTTTAGATTCTGTTTCCTTAGACTCTATTTCCTTAGACTCTGTTTCCTTAGTCTCTATTTCCTTAGACTCTATTTCCTTAGACTCTGTTTCCTTAGACTCTGTTTCCTTAGACTCTATTTCCTTATACTCTATTTCTTTAGATTCTGTTTCCTTAGACTCTATTTCTTTAGATTATATTTCCTTAGACTCTATTTCCTTAGACTCTGTTTCCTTAGACTCTGTTTGCTTAGACTCTGTTTCCTTAGACTCTGTTTCCTTAGACTCTGTTTCCTTAGACTCTGTTTCCTTAGACTCTATTTCCTTAGACTCTGTTTCCTTAGACTCTATTTCCTTAGACTTTGTTTCCTTAGACTCTGTTTCCTTAGACTCTGTTTCCTTAGACTCTATTTCTTTAAACTCTGTTTCCTTAGACTTTATTTTCTTAGACTCTATTTCCTTAGACTCTATTTCTTTAGATTCTGTTTCCTTAGACTCTATTTCTTTAGATTCTGTTTCCTTAGTCTCTATTTCCTTAGACTCTATTTCCTTAGACTCTGTTTCCTTAGACTCTGATTCCTTAGACTCTATTTCCTTAGACTCTGTTTCCTTAGACTCTATTTCTTTAAACTCTGTTTCCTTAGACTTTATTTTCTTAGACTCTATTTCCTTAGACTCTATTTCTTTAGATTCTGTTTCCTTAGACTCTGTTTCCTTAGACTCTGTTTCCTTAGACTCTGTTTCCTTAGACTCTATTTCCTTAGACTCTATTTCTTTAGATTCTGTTTCCTTAGTCTCTATTTCCTTAGACTCTATTTCCTTAGACTCTATTTCCTTAGACTCTGTTTCCTTAGACTCTGTTTCCTTAGACTCTATTTCCTTAGACTCTATTTCTTTAGATTCTGTTTCCTTAGTCTCTATTTCCTTAGACTCTATTTCCTTAGACTCTATTTCCTTAGACTCTGTTTCCTTAGACTCTGATTCCTTAGACTCTATTTCTTTAGATTCTGTTTCCTTAGACTCTATTTCCTTATACTCTGTTTCCTTAGTCTCTATTTCCTTAGACTCGGTTTCCTTAGACTCTGTTTCCTTAGACTCTATTTCCTTAGACTCTATTTCTTTAGATTCTGTTTCCTTAGACTCTGTTTCCTTAGACTCTGTTTCCTTAGACTCTATTTCCTTAGACTCTGTTTCCTTAGACTCTATTTCCTTAGACTCTGTTTCCTTAGACTCTGTTTCCTTAGACTCTGTTTCCTTAGACTCTATTTCCTTAGACTCTATTTCCTTAGACTCTGTTTCCTTAGATTCTGTTTCCTAAGACTCTGTTTCCTTAGACTCTGTTTCCTTAGACTTTATTTTCTTAGACTCTATTTCCTTAGACTCTATTTCTTTAGATTCTGTTTCCTTAGACTCTGTTTCCTTAGACTCTATTTCCTTAGACTCTGTTTTCTTAGACTCTATTTCCTTAGACTCTGTTTCCTTAGACTCTGATTCCTTAGACTCTATTTCTTTAGATTCTGTTTCCTTAGACTCTATTTCCTTAGACTCTGTTTCCTTAGTCTCTATTTCCTTAGACTCTATTTCCTTAGACTCTGTTTCCTTAGACTCTGTTTCCTTAGACTCTATTTCCTTAGACTCTATTTCTTTAGATTCTGTTTCCTTAGACTCTATTTCTTTAGATTATATTTCCTTAGACTCTATTTCCTTAGACTCTGTTTCCTTAGACTCTGTTTGCTTAGACTCTGTTTCCTTAGACTCTATTTCTTTAAACTCTGTTTCCTTAGACTTTATTTTCTTAGACTCTATTTCCTTAGACTCTATTTCTTTAGATTCTGTTTCCTTAGACTCTATTTCTTTAGATTCTGTTTCCTTAGTCTCTATTTCCTTAGACTCTATTTCCTTAGACTCTGTTTCCTTAGACTCTGATTCCTTAGACTCTATTTCCTTAGACTCTGTTTCCTTAGACTCTATTTCTTTAAACTCTGTTTCCTTAGACTTTATTTTCTTAGACTCTATTTCCTTAGACTCTATTTCTTTAGATTCTGTTTCCTTAGACTCTGTTTCCTTAGACTCTGTTTCCTTAGACTCTGTTTCCTTAGACTCTATTTCCTTAGACTCTATTTCCTTAGACTCTATTTCTTTAGATTCTGTTTCCTTAGTCTCTATTTCCTTAGACTCTATTTCCTTAGACTCTATTTCCTTAGACTCTGTTTCCTTAGACTCTGATTCCTTAGACTCTATTTCTTTAGATTCTGTTTCCTTAGACTCTATTTCCTTAGACTCTGTTTCCTTAGTCTCTATTTCCTTAGACTCTATTTCTTTAGATTCTGTTTCCTTAGACTCTGTTTCCTTAGACTCTGTTTCCTTAGACTCTATTTCCTTAGACTCTGTTTCCTTAGACTCTGTTTCCTTAGACTCTGTTTCCTTAGACTCTATTTCCTTAGACTCTGTTTCCTTAGACTCTGTTTCCTTAGACTCTGTTTCCTTAGACTCTGTTTCCTTAGACTCTGTTTCCTTAGACTCTATTTCCTTAGACTCTATTTCTTTAGATTCTATTTCCTTAGACTCTATTTCCTTAGACTCTGTTTCCTTAGACTCTGTTTCCTTAGACTCTATTTCCTTAGACTCTATTTCCTTAGACTCTATTTCCTTAGACTCTGTTTCCTTAGACTCTATTTCCTTAGACTCTGTTTCCTTAGACTCTGTTTCCTTAGACTCTGTTTCCTTAGACTCTATTTCCTTAGACTCTATTTCCTTAGACTCTGTTTCCTTAGATTCTGTTTCCTTAGACTCTGTTTCCTTAGACTCTGTTTCCTTAGACTTTATTTTCTTAGACTCTATTTCCTTAGACTCTATTTCTTTAGATTCTGTTTCCTTAGACTCTGTTTCCTTAGACTCTGTTTCCTTAGACTCTATTTCCTTAGACTTTGTTTCCTTAGACTCTGTTTCCTTAGACTCTGTTTCCTTAGACTCTGTTTCCTTAGACTCTATTTCTTTAAACTCTGTTTCCTTAGACTTTATTTTCTTAGACTGCGGATCATTAAATCCCATTTTAAGGCTCATAGCTTCTTATTCAGTCGTTCTAATATTTTGAAAAGGAAAACTGAGGATTTTCAGATCTAATTTGTTCGACTTCAGTCATTTTTCTGCGTTGAACTTGTTCTTAAAATCACAAAGTTAAACCCACTCCTCTTAGAGCCCCCCGCCACCCCCGCACACACACACACACACACACCAAGCCCCCCGCCTCGCTCCCTCCGTCTCACACTGTGATTTATACACACAAGATGTTGCACAATAGGAGCCTTGTTTGCTAAATGGGATAGCCTTAATGGAGACTTATATTTCCAGGATTATATCTGTATTCAGTTGCAAATTATTTGAGTGGTGGGGGGGGGCTTTTTTCAATACTCTTCCTCTGTCTATGAATAATAGTATCATTTGAATTAAGTGGACACCTGGTGCAGCAGCTACGGCTCCGAGGCGCGCTGTTGACCCGCCACCGCTGCCAACTTCCCTTTTTCCCAGCCTGGCCTTATTCGTCCCTCTGAGCCTCCAGATTCAGTTTCCCTCCAGCAAATGCCACACACTTGTAACTTTACTCTCCCTTCAGCTGAAACTTCCTTTCTAAAAGGTAAAAAAAAAAAAAAAAAAACTTTGAGAGAAGAGAGGGTGGAGGTGAAGAGGAGGGGGAGAAATTCTTATCAAGCTCCTCTTAGGTTTGGCCACATTGGTTTGAAAGCAGCGTGTAGAGTTTCAGGGAAACCTTCCAATTAAATACTGTAAAAAGATAAAATAACAGAGTCCCGGAGCTGCAGCTCGCTGGTATTAAAGCCCCCTTTTGTTGATTTATTGTACATTAGCCACTGAGCCATGCAAGGAAGAGGACATTTCAGAGGGGATTCTATTTGTATGCATCCTGCGTCGGCTCTGCACACAATCGGGCCTGTATTACGTTCTGCAAATTTATACCAGGATGTAGGTTTAGAGTGCCCCCACCCCCCCCCCCCACCCCCCCACCCCCCCCACCCCCACCACCACCACCGCCAACCCCGCTTCACTCGCCCCCTGAAAGAAAAAGAAAGTTTTTCAAGTGTCTGCTTTCATGAGCACAAGTGATTGAGGTTGACAAACAAAGCTTTGTTTCTCCTCTCACAGATGTACAGCCCTGCTGCACATCCCTGAGACGCTTTCACAGATTTCTGCTAGAGCCCCACCATCGTGGGGACCGTGTGGAGATACTCCTGGAGTGGACATCCAATAATAAGCAAAGCTTTTCCCAGGGCTGTATTTCCACCCAGGAGGAGGAAGCTCTTTCCAACCACAGATCAGATAAAAACGAAGGAGCTGTTGTTTTTATTTTTTTCTGTTCCTTGCTGTGAATTTTCCTTCAAGAAAGACAATCTGAGAATCCAGAGATGTTGGTTATAATAAAAGGTGTTTTTTCATCACTCTACCTGGTGTCTATATAGACATATATTCAGTTAGCTTAGCATCTTCCTCGCTATAAATCCAAGCTGTTCAGATTCGTCCAACAAGCCAGAAACATCCCTGACCTGCAGAATTGGGATTCATTGTCTTTGACATATAATTCAAGTATCCGCAATGAGACACAGTCAGGGGGGCATTTACCATTTGGCAATACCAGGCAGTTGCCTAGGGCCCCAAGTTCCTGGGGCCCCATAAAACTCTGTTTCTATGTATGGTTAATACAACTATTCCTTATTTGTGCACATTAATTATGTTTTTGATAAAAATCCTTTGGCTAAAATGCCATCAGAACGCTGATAATATTAATTGTGTCTCAGCCCCCCCCTTCAGTGTCCACCATATTGGATCAGTCCATTTGCTGCACATGTTCAGAAAGGTCCAAACAGACAGCAGCAAACCATTTGAAAACAAACCATGCAAAGAGCAGTGTTGCCAACTTAGCGCTTTAGTCGCTATATTTAGCCACTTTTCAGACCCCTCTAGCACTTTGATTTCTAAAAAGCTCCTAGCGCCAAATCTAGAGACTTTTTTCTGCTACTGGAGACTTTGGAGACAACATCTAAAAGCAGCGAACTCTGCTCTCCAGAGCGAGTAGATTGGTAACCCCGCCTCCTGCTCTCCTCTATCTTGTCTGCTGTCATGATTCATGCAGCTATTATTTCATCCAAATGAAAAATGGAGAACAGATAAGCAGATCATGGCTTGTCTACAGTGAAAAGAAGGACTGGGTTATTTACTTTGGCCTTTTTGGAAACATAGGAAGGAGCAATCAGCTAAGTGAGCTTAGTGCTTGGAAAAAATCTTTCATTCCTTTAGAGACAGCATGAAAAGTCAGCTGAGTACAAAACATAGAGAGGAAAACAAGAAGAAAAGGGACGAGAAGAGAGGGACACAACCTAGAACAGATAATGGATGTCTATTCTATTAACATTTCTCTATCTGTAGAATGGGGCTGTTCTATGTGTTGACTTCTCCATTCAGAGGGCCCCCTGCCTGTCTTTGCCAAGGGCCCCACATTTCCTAAATCCGCCCCTGGGCACACATTAACAAAAACAGAAACGACTTCCAGCTTCAGCTTTTAAAAGAGAAATTCTCAGGTTTTCTATCAAATCAAAATAATCCCCTCTTAACTAATTATTTTTGACTTGATTATTTGACATCTCAAACATAGTTTTTTATTTGGTAAGAGTTTTTTTTTAATCATTTTAACCCTTTATAGGACAAGTAACCGTTTTTGATCACTTGCATACCCCTTAGAAACGGACCCCCCCCCGTCCCTCAGTGAGATGGTAAATGGTAAATGTCCTGTACTTATATAGCGCCTTTATTCAAGTCAGGAGACTTGACCAAAGCGCTTTACACTACATTCATTCACCCATTCACACACACACTCACACACTGATGGTGGCAAGCTACATTGTAGCCACAGCTGCCCTGGGGCTCACTGACAGAAGCGGGGCTGCCGTACACTGGCGCCACCGGGCCCTCTGACCACCATCAGTAGACAATGCAGGTGAAGCATCTTGCCCAAGGACACAACGACACTGAAAGTCGGAGTTTGAACCGTCAACCCTTCGATTTCAGGACAAACTCCTACACCCAACGCCACTGTCGCTCACAGTGAGGTCTAGAAGCACAAGATCTATATCCAGTCATTCAGCAAAGATCCTGCTACAGTACATGGTTGTAGATCTTATTTTGGCATTTGACCAATTAGATGAGCCAAATTAGATGAGTCAAGAAAAAAGGTAAAAAGCTGATTGAAAAGTTAAAAAGGAAAGCTAAAGGGTTAATATGCTTCTAAGGTTAAAATTTGTTTTTCATGAATTTCTTAATATATTCGGGCAAGTTTGTGTTTCTTGTTATTACATTGACACAAATTTTTGCCATCAAAATATCCACAGTTTTTGAATGTTACAAAGATAATAAGGTATGGTGCTGGATTCCAATAACACACTACAAAAATTAGTAAAAATGTCTTAAAATAAGTGTATTTACCCTTAATTTAAGTAGGTAAATAAGTAAATCTCCCAGTGGAAGAAGCATTTTTATCCTTAAAATCAGATTATTTGATATTATGCACTTGGAATAGGAGACTGCACTTTTTTTCCTTATTTTAAATGTACTAAATTTAGTTATTCCATTTCTAAAGTGTCAAATTTACCTGCTCAATTCAAGAAAAAATCACAAATTTTAAGAGAAAATGACTTAGTTTAGATATTTAAAGTCTTTCACAGAGTGCCCTATAAAGGGTTAAAGTTTTCTTTTTCCTTTTTTGTGTCTTTTGGTTGCAGGAGCAGCTGCTTTAGATGCATTTCTTTGTAAGCATCAGTGGCTCAGATTAGGTCAGGGTGTGAATGAGCAGCCAGTAAAAAAAGTTGGAAAATATGATGATTTGCACTGCAAAAACGATCTAGAAATAAGTAAAGATTTCTTAAATTAAGTGTATTTACCCTTAATTTGAGTAGGTAAGTAAGAGGATTTGCCAATGAAATGAGTATTTTTATTTTATTTTAGATAAAATTCACTTGAAATAAGACAAAGCAATTGTTTTTTTTTCTTATTTTAAATGTAAATTATCTTGTTCTATTGGCAAAGTGTTTCACTTACCTCTTCAATTCAAGAAAAAAATGCACTTATTTTAAGAAAGAATTAAATTTTTTGCAGTGTGCCAATGGAATGAGCGTTTTTACCCTTTTTATTTGAACTCTTTACAGGGAAAGTTATTGTTTTTGATCCCCTTTACAAATGAGCACACCCCCAAACCCCCACCCCCCCGCCCCCCGGGCAATGTTAATACATTGCGATTCATATTTGCCATTAAATCCTCCATGTTTTTTGAATGTTCCAAAGATAAAAACGTCTTGTCCTGGATTCCAATAACACTTTTGGCCGGAAATTTTGATTTTCAAAGGATTTCACTGAGCACCCTATATGGGGTTAAATGTATATTAGTCGTGTTTTAATGGCAAAGTGTCTCACTTTCCTGCTCAATTCAAGAATAAATGCACATATTTAAAAAAAAAACTTGATGTATTTACGTTTTTTGCAGTGCAGGGAAGGTGGAGGAGCTGCAGGAGCTGCAGAGAATCAGAGACAGTTCTGCAGGCGGCAGCTGAAGCTCAGCCCAGGATGTGAAAATTATTTTCTTTTTGTTTGCATGACTCTTCTCTTTCCTGAGCTCTGTTCACATGGTGCCACGCTCTTATACTCTATATTTCTTCTCTTGTTTCTCATAATCATCAAATAAAATCCCAATGTGACCCTTTAGAGCTCCAACCCTGCAGGGAGCAACCAGGATTATAAAAAGCAGGCAGCTCTGCAGAACTTCTGTCCCTCCAATCATGATACTTGAAAGCTTCCCAGCTTGAGCAGGTGGTTCTGCAGCCTGACCTGCAACCCGGTGTCAGTGTCTGAAAGGCCCCCGCCGGCTCCCTGATCTCCACCGGCTGGATGACAGAGGAACAATTATTGCTCTAATTCTCTCGTCGATGCGGTTTTGTCTTACGAGGTCGATGATTGTCGTCGTTATCGCTGATCGATGCAGAGACACTTCATAACCCGTCTGACTGTGATAGAAGCTGATTCCTGCCTCCTGATCTCCATTTAGCTCTGATTGCAGGCGCTGGCCCGAATCCGCGGGGCCGCGTATGGATTAGCTGCTACGGTCTTCAGGTCGATTCGATGATGTGATTAAATCGATGATCATCTCTCCGAAGGCTCTTTCATTTGTTCTCGTTTGGCTGCACAGCAGAACCGTCCCTGGAACACAGAGAGCAAATTAAAAGTTCAAAGACTCCAGGAGAGTCCATGCCGTTTGGTGGGTTTTCAATTAATCATTTAGAGAATTTCACAATAATCGAAAGTTCTACGGGGGGCAAAAAGAAACCAGCAAAATAAATATAGGAATGCTCCTTAAATTTATACATAAAACATTTTAGATGCTCAAATTACAGGAAATATATCTTTAAACTATAAAATGCTGACCCTCCTACTCTGAGGAACTGGATGGACATAATAGAGGAGATCTATAACATGGAAAGACTCACATTTAAGCTGAGACTGAAACAAGGCGAGTTTGATGCCAAATGGGACAAATGGACAACATATCGACCCCATAGCAGAGCCGCCATGAGAGACTGAGTCTATTCACCATTGCCGAACTGCTCTTACCTAAGATATATATCACTGACACCTTTGTTTCTTTTCTCTTATGCAAAAGCAAAAAAAATTGAGTGTCAAAAAAAAAAATAATGGTTCTGTTCTGTAAAACCCTTTGTTGTTGTATATTTTTGTAATTATTAATGTTCTATATTGTTTATGTACTTTCTTTTGCAATAAAAAAAAGAAAAAAACTATAAAATGCTCAATTAAATTATTAAATTCAATTATTTAATTGTGCATTTCAATCTGAAAACTCACATGGAAAGAAAAGACAATTAGAAGAGTTTTATTGGTACAATTAATTGAATCTCAATATACACTCACTGGCCACTTTATTAGGTACACCTGTCCAACTGCTCGTTAACACTTAATTTCTAAGCAGCCAATCACATGGCGGCAACTCAGTGCATTTAGGCATGTAGACATGGTCAAGACAATCTCCTGCAGTTCAAACCGAGCATCAGTATGGGGAAGAAAGGTGATTTGAGTGACTTTGAACGTGGCATGATTGTTGGTGCCAGAAGGGCTGGTCTGAGTATTTCAGAAACTGCTGATCTACTGGGATTTTCACGCACAACCATCTCTAGGGTTTACAGAGAATGGTCCGAAAAAGAAAAAACATCCAGTGAGCGGCAGTTCTGTGGGCGGAAATGCCTTGTTGATGCCAGAGGTCAGAGGAGAATGGCCAGACTGGTTCGAGCTGATTGAAGGGCAACAGTGACTCAAATAACCACCCGTTACAACCAAGGTGGGCAGAAGAGCATCTCTGAACGCACAGTACGTCGAACTTTGAGGCAGATGGGCTACAGCAGCAGAAGACCACACCGGGTGCCACTCCTTTCAGCTAAGAACAGGAAACTGAGGCTACAATTTGCACAAGCTCATGGAAATTGGACAATAGAAGATTGGAAAAACGTTGCCTGGTCTGATGAGTCTCGATTTCTGCTGCGACATTCGGATGGTAGGGTCAGAATTTGGCGTCTACAACATGAAAGCATGGATCCATCCTGCCTTGTATCAACGGTTCAGGCTGGTGGTGGTGGTGTCATGGTTTGGGGGAATATTTTCTTGGCACTCTTTGGGCCCCTTGGTACCAATTGAGCATCGTTGCAACGCCACAGCCTACCTGAGTATTGTTGCTGACCATGTCCATCCCTTTATGACCACAATGTACCCAACTTCTGATGGCTACTTTCAGCAGGATGATGCGCCATGTCATAAAGCTGGAATCATCTCAGACTGGTTTCTTGAACATGACAATGAGTTCACTGTACTCAAATGGCCTCCACAGTCACCAGATCTCAATCCAATAGAGCATCTTTGGGATGTGGTGAAACGGGAGATTCGCATCATGGATGTGCAGCCGACAAATCTGCGGCAACTGTGTGACGCCATCATGTCAATATGGACCAAACTCCCTGAGGGATGCTTCCAGCACCTTGTTGAATCTATGCCACCAAGAATTGAGGCAGTTCTGAAGGCAAAAGGGGGTCAAACCTGTTACTAGCATGGGGTACCTAATAAAGTGGCCGGTGAGTGTACTTTTTTGAAGTGTATGGCGACTGACCTTAAAGTATTTTTTTATGCATGACTAAAGGGATACACGCCCATTCAGGGAGTTTAAAGTGTATTTTACGTATAAAACTAAAGGAATAAACGGGACTAAAATACGCGTAAATCTTGCGCTTGCATATGCTGATCTGAGAGAACACGTCTTTCAAACTGCAGCAGTGGAGCTGGGAATCTTTGAGCATCTTGACGGATATAGATATTTGCTCCAGACTACAGGCTGTGACTCACAGGAAGTGACTGTTTGAGTCGGTTTACACAGATGGAGACCATTATCAGTCAACACTCACATACAAATCTGTTGGAGGCATTTTGCCTTTTTTCTTCTTGTTTTCTTGTTTCCTGTTTGGATTAACTGAGTGTGCAACTGAGTGTGCAGCTGTTCAGAGGATCTCCATCTGAAGTTAAGTTATTTTCTCTGTGATATCTCTGTATCTAAGTAACTCTAACTGACTACTTTAAAACATAGCACCTTCTGCTGCACTTTTCTACTGAGCACTTGTCAGTTTCACACGGTTTTATTTCTGATAGCAAGAAGTAGCTAGCCTAGGCTAGCGCTAGCTTAGCATTGCTATGGCTTCTCTCTCTCCCTCCCTTGACTCTTTTCCAACTCTTCCTTCTTCCTCTCCTCTCTCCTGCTCTCTGTGTCAGATGTTCAGTTATTCCTCTGCCTCCTTTAGTGATAATGGGATGTGTAATAAGTGTAGTATTTTTGTAGCTTTGGAGGCGAGGGTGTCAGAGTTAGAATCCAGGCTTCAAGCTGTTGAAGTAGGCCCCCCACGTAGCTGTCCTCCAAAAGTGCCTGAGCAGCCAGGCGATTGGGTAACTGTACGCAGAAAGCGTAGTCGTGGATCTCTGCCCACTGGTCACCACCAACCCGTTCACGTTTCTAACCGGTTTTCCCCACTCAGTGACACACCCACTGAGAAGCCCACTCTGGTGATTGGCAGCTCCATAGTCAGAAACGTGGCATTAGAGACACCAGGGACCATAGTCAAATGTTTGCCGGGGGCCAGAACGGGCGACATCAAATCCTACCTGAAACTACTGGCTAAGGATAAGGTTAAATACAGTAAGATTGTTATTCACGCTGGTGGTAATGACACCCGGTTACGCCGATCGGAGGTCACTAAAATTAGTGTTGCTTCGGTGTGTAAGTTTGCCAAAAAAATGTCGGACTCCGTAATTTTCTCTGGTCCCCTCCCTGATCTGACCAGTGATGACATGTTTAGCCGCATGTCGTCATTCAATCGCTGGTTGTCTAGGTGGTGCCCTGAAAACAACGTGGGCTACATTAATAATTGGCAATCCTTTTGGGGAAAGCCTGGTCTGATTCGGAGAGACGGCATCCATCCCACTTTGGATGGTGCAGCTCTTCTTTCTAGGAATCTGGCCACATTTATTAGTCCTCCAAAACCCTGACCACCCAGGGTGCAGACCAGGAAGCAGAGTTGTAGTTTAACACACATCTCTGCAGCTTCTCTACTGTTACCCACTCTTTACTCCATCCAGACAGTGTCTTGCCCACGACCAAAATCTAATAAATTAGCAAAGATTCCCAAAGGAGTAAATCATGATAATCTAATTAAAATCAAAATAACTCCAATTGGGGAAAAAGTTAAAACAATTAAATGCGGTCTGTTTAACATAAGATCGCTTTCCTCTAAAAGTCTACTAGTTAAAAACTTGATTTGTGATAATCACATTGACTTGTTTTGCCTTACAGAAACCTGGCTGCAGCAAGAGGATTATGTGAGCATAAATGAGGCAACTCCTTCAAGCTATTTAAATTTTCACATCCCCAGAAGTTCTGGGCGAGGAGGAGGAGTAGCAACAATCTTCGAGTCTGACTTACTGATTACTCCCAAAACAATTAATTCCTACAACTCTTTTGAACATTTAACCCTTAATTTCCCTGATCCAAATTTCAAGGCAAGAAAACCTCTTCTTTTTGTAACTTTGTATCGTCCACCAGGTCCTTACTCTGAATTTTTAGATGAGTTTTCAGAGTTCCTTTCTGATTTGGTATTAAATACTGACAGGGTCATCATAGTGGGAGATTTTAACATCCATGCTGACATTGAAGGCGATAGCTTAAGAGCAGCCTTTAATGCTATCTTAGACACTATTGGCTTTGTTCAAAATGTGAATAGTCCCACGCATTCTCATCTTCATACTTTGGATCTTGTGCTGACATACAGCATAGAATGTGAAGAAATAACAGTATTTCCTCACAACCCTGTCCTCTCTGACCACTTTCTAATAACCTTCAGGATTACTTTAACAGAGTTCTCCTCCCCCAAAAGAAGGTTCAATTTTAGTAGATCTTTATCAGATAGTGCAGTTATAAATTTTAAAGAATCTGCTTCACTTTCTCTCTGCTCTGTGTCACTGAGCAGTGCTGCAGAGTGCAAAAGCTTAGCTTATTCCCCTTCACAGGTTGATGATTTTGTTGAGGGGGTTGCTAGTTCTCTGCGTATTGCCTTAGACAACGCAGCTCCTTTGAAAATGAAAACCGTTAAAAATAGAAAGCTTGCTCCTTGGTTTAATGCAGAGCTGCGTACTTTGAAGCAAAATGCTAGGAAACTGGAGAGAAAATATCGCTCCACAGGCCTGCGAGAGTCCTTCCTAGTCTGGAAAAATGGTTTACTGCTGTATAAGAGGACCCTTTGTAAAGCAAGAGCAGCATACTTCTCCTCATTAATAGAGGAGAATAAGAATAATCCTAGATTTCTTTTTAATACAGTTGCCAAACTCACCCTGAGCCATAGCTCTGTTGAACCGTCCATTCCACCTGCTCTTAGCAGCAATGATTTTATGGGATTCTTTATAAATAAGATTGATCTTATTAAAAATAAGATCATAAGCACTCCTCTATCCGTGATTGTACCTGAGGTAGTCATGGAATCTGAACCGGGTTTAGACTGCTTTGATCCAGTTGAACTCTCTGAATTAGCAAAATTATTGTCTTCATCTAAGCCTTCAACTTGTATGTTAGATCCAGTTCCAACCAGGTTATTTAAGGAGGTATTCCCTTTGATCTCCTCCTCCATTTTAGATGTGATTAATCTATCTCTGTTACAGGGATATGTACCTAAAGCTTTTAAGATTGCTGTAATTAAACCTCTGCTTAAGAAACCGTCTCTTGACCCAGATGACTTGGTCAATTATAGACCTATATCCAATCTTCCTTTCTTATCCAAAATTCTTGAGAAAGTAGTTGCCAAACAAGTTTGCGATCACTTCCACCATAATGAACTTTTTGAAGAGTTTCAGTCTGGCTTTAGAGCTCATCATAGCACTGAAACAGCTCTGGTGAAAGTCACTAATGATATTCTCATGGCCTCAGATAATGGACTTGTATCTGTGCTCGTCCTGTTGGATCTTAGTGCTGCATTTGATACAGTTGACCATAATATTCTTTTAGAAAGACTTGAATATTTTGTTGGAATTAAAGGAACAGCACTAGACTGGTTTAAATCTTATCTATCTGATCGAATTCAGTTTGTTCATGTTAATGATAGATCTTCAACACGCTCAAAGGTTACCTGTGGAGTACCACAGGGATCAGTGCTAGGACCAATTCTCTTTACTTTATACATGCTCCCAATTGGTAGAATTATTAGACAGCATGGGATTAATTTCCACTGTTATGCTGATGATACCCAGCTATATCTGTCTATAAATCCAGATGAAGCTAACCCATTACATAGATTACAGGCATGTCTTGAAGACATAAAAACCTGGATGACTCTTAATTTTCTGCTTCTGAATGCAGACAAAACAGAAGTTATAGTCTTTGGACCAGAGTCTCTGAAAAAGAAACTGATTAGCCAGTCACTTCATTTGGATGGGATTAAACTGATTTCAGATAATAAAGTAAAAAATCTTGGTGTTATTTTTGATCAGGACCTGTCATTTAAATCCCATATCAAAGAGGTTTCTAGAATTTCCTTCTTTCATCTGAGGAACATTGCAAAAATTAGAAATCTCCTGTCCAGGGGTGATGCTGAGAAACTAGTCCATGCATTTGTTACTTCAAGGCTGGACTATTGTAATTCTTTACTATCAGGAAGTCCACAAACTGTAGTTAAAAGCCTTCAGCTGATCCAAAATGCTGCAGCCAGAGTTCTAATGAAAATGAAAAAGAGAGATCATATCTCTCCTATCCTGGCTTCTCTTCATTGGCTTCCTGTTAAATCAAGAATAGAATTTAAGATCCTCCTTCTCACATATAAAGCCTTAAATGGCCAAGCTCCATCTTATATCAGAGATCTGATTGTTCCTTATGTTCCTAACAGAGCACTTCGCTCTCAATCTGCAGGTTTACTAGTGGTTCCTAGAATTTCTAAAAGTAGAATGGGAGGCAGATCTTTTAGTTCTCAGGCTCCTCTCCTGTGGAACCAACTACCAGTTTTAGTCCGTGAGGCAGACACCCTGTCTACTTTTAAGGCTAGGCTTAAAACTTTCATTTTTGATAAAGCTTATAGTTAGGGTGGCTCAGGTTATCCTGAGCTATCTCTATAGTTATGCTGCTATAGGCTTAGACTTTTGGAGGACATAGGGACCCCCATTTCATCATTCTGCTTCATTCTCTCTCTGTTCTCCTATTCTGCAGAATCTGTTAGTTCAATCTCTAACCTTCTGCTCTCTCTGCTTTTCCTCAGAGTAGCTTTGCCTCGTCTGTTCCTGTTTGGCTGTGACGTCATCCTGGAAAAAAACATCAGCTGTGCTGCTTCTATCAACACCCTTGTTAATAGATGTTGGAGATCGGCCTGTTTTCCAGTGTGGTCCTGTTTCTCTGACCGTGACTGAGTGGATGTGCTCTCTTCGTCCTCTGGCATGGGAGCTGCCTTGGAGCTCGTCTGCCTGGCTGTGTGTTTCCTGGACGGGGCCGCCTTTTACAGCTGCTTTTTGTATCTCTGCTTCTGTCTCCTTGAACCCCAGTCGGCCTCGGCAGATGGCCGCTCACACTGAGCCTGGTTCTGCTGGAGGTTTCTTCCTGTTAAAAGGGAGTTTTTCCTCTCCACTGTCGCTACAAGCATGCTTAGTGTGGGGGATTGTATTTGAGTCAATGAGTCAATGCAATCAACTGGTTTTCCTTAGATAGAAAACTTTGTATCAATTTGACTGTATGATCTGGTTGAACTGTAAAGTGCCTTGAGATGACATGTGTTGTGAATTTGGCGCTATATAAATAAACTGAATTGAATTGAATTGAATTAATAGCGTCGGGATCTGACCGGAATCGAACTTGTTTTTCAGTTTGTTAAAAATGCATCACATCAGAACATTCTTTTTAAGCATTTAAACTGATGTAATTCACCAAAGAACAGGTTTGTGTGTCTGAACAAGCTCTGCGATTCAGAGGAACCCCTCATGTTCTTCTCCTACCCCCCGTCTGGGAGGTTTGCTTCTCATAGGTTGTAATTAACCACAGTTTTATTGCACTCGTTGCTCTAGGTGTCCTGCAAGACCGTGAAAAGGAACAATTTGCTTTCTTTCTCCTGAAATCTGCAGGTTTTCTTGGCATTAGTTGGTTGTCGCATCGCTTTGCATGTCAGCAGAGAGCCAAACGTGTAATTATGAGTCTTTAGTTTGTGAGAACACAGCAGCTGTGAAGGTGCTGGAATCACCCAGCAGCCCCAGAGCCAGTGGTCCCAGTCCGTTTCTATCATCGCCTTCCTCATTTCCACGCTGAAGGCGATCTGACATCCAGGACGTCATGTGAATCTGTGAAGGACAGGAGGCAATGAGTGGGAGAATAGCAGCAATCTTCAGAAAAGTTCTCCATTCATTCCCACAGCTCACAGCCTGGAAGATAAAGGGAAAAAAATCAATAAAGAAACATAGAGTTAGATAAAAGCAGAGAGGAGCAGACGGGCCGGCCGGAATGAGCCGAGGGTTGGGAATTAAAACCATCAGAAATGTCCCGGCTCCTCAGCCTCGGGTCTACGTAACCTAACAGGCCTGTCTCTCTGCTGTCTGTCACTCCACGCTCTCTGTTAACTCCTCCTTTGTTCACTTCTGATTTCTTTCTGCTCTCCTCTCCGCCTGCTTTGTGTTTGGGGATGAAGAAGCTGCTCCCATTCAGGTCCAATAACTGCTGACTGAAGGTTTTGGTTATTGGATCTGGATCTGTGATGTTTGCTGCTGTCTGTGGAGGAACATCTGGAGGCGGGGGGGGAGTCACCATTAGGCAATACTAGGCAGTTCCCTAGGGACCCATGTTCCTGGGGACCCCTTAAAACTCTGTTTACATTTGTGGCTCCATGTCATCAGAACACTTATACTATTAAAGTCGTAGGAAAGATGCCGTTCCAACTGTTTCATTTCCGAATTCTCCTGAGTGGAGCCCGACTTTACATCAAGGGGGCGGGATTGTTGTGGCGGAAGCAAGTTTGGCTGTGGCCGGTTTGTCGGAAGCATCTTGCTAACCAGTTAGCATCTTAGTGCTAGCAGGTTCCCAATGGGAAATTCCATTGGGACCAAGTAGCACTAAATTGGTGACTTAGAAACGACGCTGTCAAGGAACGCTATGGACAGCTGAAACATGCAAGAGGAGGAGAGTTTAGTGTCGGAGGTCGTGGATGAGTCTCCTCCGTCATCCATTTTTTATTTAGAGGAGGAAAGCGGGGACGAAGATGTTGTGGAAGAGGACGCCAGGGCGGCAGAAGCTTGGTTTGGTGTAGAAGGCTTCCAGCCGTACATGTTTGAGCCCTTGCCTCGCAACGCTGCCAGTTCTGTTAGCTCTACGCCTGCCGAAGACACAGACGTCCATCCCCGTGAACACTGGGACGCAACTCAATGGGAAAGGAAAGGATTCTGGTTTCAACCGTTGCGTATATTAGCTGCGACACATGAATCAAGATGCTATGACCGGAAACATTTGATTGACAGATGACCGTTGATATATGATTGGATGAATTTAGGTGTTCAGGCTGACGTAGAACTAACTGGTCTGCAGAAGATAAAGGAAAAAACACAGATTTTAAGATAGGATTTTATTAGAAAGGATTACATTTTTTTCTCTTAGATATTGGAGCGGTGCATTTAAATGCTATAGAGCTAAACATGCTAAATTGTAGAGTATTAGTAGTGTACATTTTTAACCTGTCAAGTTTTTTTTAGATTTTTAACATTACAATTTATATTTTTCCAAGCACACAACAGTTTAAAGCAAAGTTTAGTTTGAAAAGAATGTGCAGGAAGGATTGAAAAGCATGTTAACACGGTAATATAGGCTTGAGTTCATTATCTGACGCATGCAGATACACACCAGGAACCTGGAAACTTAAAAAATACTGAATTACAAAAAACATTTTAAAAACAAACATGTTTCATTGATATATATACAAAAATAAAAGTTAGGAACTATATTTATCAATCATTATACTGGGCAAGTACAAATTGTTTCCCAAAATTCCCAAATTTCTTAAATCCGCCCCTTTTTGGAGGGATCAGCCTTAGAAACCAGCGGTGGAGCATCTGAGGAGAAAAGCTGAAACTTTGTCTTTTCTCTGCAGTAACTTAGATGCTTTTCTTTAACATTATGTATCCAACCAGAAAAGCTGGTTTATTTAGGCCTTTTTCTGTCTAAACAAAGCATGTAATCATTAAGGATTACATGCTTTGTTTGGCAGGATAATCAAAGCAAAGTCAAAAGGGGGATCCAGGTTCAATCTACAGAAGAATCCGACAGGAGTCCGAAGACAGACCAGGCAAACAGATCAGACGGGGGCAGGTAGGCTTTGCTTTATGTAGTTTGGTTTTTCTTATTGTAGTTGCGCTTTTAGATTTGTAGTTGCAGTTTGCACTTCAGGGCCACCGTAGAAAGCAGCCAGGTACGTTTTGTTTTCTTGTTTCTTTAGTAGGTTTATGTTTTGTATTCTAATATTTTTAATATGTTTTTGTTTTCACAGTGACTGAAGTAACCGTGGTGACTGTGATGAGGATCTTCATCAAATAGAATAAATTCAAGCGTCGCGTCAGGCTGAGTAATTGAAGTGCTGTGGAGCTGCTACAGTCTGTATGAAGCACCATGTTTTCATGCTTGTGGTTCTGGTCCACATGCATCCATCCTCCTGCTCTCCATCACCTCTCAGTTAACCGACCTCATCGACGTGTCTTGACTTGTAGCAGGTATCCGGGTCGCCGGTGAGGCTTTTTCAAACGGGCTCAGGTCATATCTCACGGCTTCAGGGCTGGCCTGCCGTCACGTATTAATTAAAATCCAAATACATGGTATCGATTGTGTTATCAGGCGAGCCCAGGCCAGCCTGGCCACATTGATCCAACCTCTGATTTATGGTCATTTTCTAGAAATATACTTTTGTGTGACAATATGAGAAACACTGAACCCGATAACAACCTGAGAGCATTTAAATGATGATTGTTGTTTAAATCTAAGACATAAGTTATGTTTTTTGGATTAACTGTCTGGAAGCGTAATGCATACGAACATTTAACCACCCAAACTGATCAGATCAGGGCAGGGCTGAGCGATTCCAGCTCCTGAGGGCCGATATCCTGCAACTTTTAGATGAACCTTTGGTTTAACACACCTGAATCAAATAATTAGATGATTAAAAGGACTCTGGAGGAACCACTGATCTCTATTTATTCTCTTGATCACCCGTTGGTAGTACAGGGTGGAGTAAAGCCACCGGCCACCATATTGGTACTCCCTAGTTAGACCGATGCAGAGATGGGAAGTAACGAAGTACAAATACTTCGTTACTGTACTCAAGTAGATTTTTCTGATATTTTTACTTTACTTTACTACTTATTTTTAATGGCGACTTTTTACTTCTACTCCTTACATTTTTACACAAATATCTGTACTTTCTACTCCTTACATTTTAAAAAATTGGCTCGTTACTTTAGTTTTGAATCATTTCAATGGAGTTACCGTTATTATTTTTCACGTCATCAATACCAAATTCAATCTAACTGGATGGGAATCTACGTTGCATTTGACGCACCACTACAAGATGAATCGACAGATTCGGCGGTATTCATTGGCGGCAAATCATTGCAGCTTGGTGGCGGTGGCGTTAGCATAGTAGCATGGACGACGAGATGATTGAAAATGAACACAACGGAGATCTAGTCCTATTGGCAGACATCCATTTAAAATGTAGGCAACGGCATGAAAAAAGTGGTTTCTACTTTTACTTTTATACTTTAAGTAAATTTACAAGCCTGTACTTTGGTACTTTTACTTGAGTAAAGAAGTTTAATCAGTACTTCCACTTTTACCAGAGTATTTTTTAACACAAGTATCTGTACTTTTACTCAAGTACGGAAAGTGAGTACTTTTGCCATCTCTGGACTGATGTAACCAATGTAAACAATCTGTGCGCTACAGCATCAAACAACGATGATTGTTTTCATTTTCAGGGGGACTTAAGACTTAAAATCGAACCAGGAATCTTGTTGCTGTAAGGCATCACTGCTATCCACTGATCCACTGAGCAGACCCTTAATTATTCTAATATTTAGTTAAAAACATATTAGTATTAAAATGAAAGTTCAATCATAAATTAATTCTTTCAGTAAATTCATGTTTTTCATGTTTATGTAGTTTGGTTAAAAGCACATTAAAATGATCTAAATTATTTAATCTTTTTATTCCCCAGGTCACGTTCCCCATGCAAAGATTGATTGATTGTTTGATTGATTGATTGATTGATTGATTGATTGATTGATTGATTGATTGATTGATTGATTGATTGATTGATTGATTGATTGATTGATTGATTGATTGATTGATTGATTGATTGATTGATTGATTGATTATTGGACTGTTTTCCAACAAGTTTCACCAGAAAACTTATAAATAATCTTTATTCCTCAGGAGTTTATGCCGCCAATGAGGCACAACTTTATTGTTTTACTTTATTTGTGTTAACCTTTATATTTGTTTTGAGCTAATTTGAGTTTGAGTTAATTTGACAGCTTTTGTTTGGGACTTTGAAAGATGTGAACGCAATAAATGGCTGTTAAAACCAAAAGAACGACGTTTAGCCTTGATTAACTGGAGAGGAGTAAAACACTTTCACCGAGGCTCGTCTTTAACCAATCAGCTGTCTTTAAGAATCTTTAATGTATAATTAAAGCAATTCAACAACCTGGAAAAACATAAACATATTAAAAGAGAATTAAAAGAAATCTTTAAAAAAACAAATGTGCAATACCACATCTGGAAACAGCTCTGCTGTGAAGCTAACATATTTATACAGAGTTAATCAAATGTTAGTTTTTACGATGGCGTATTAGGGCCCAGCTAGAGATGTTTTTTTCTTCTGTTCCGAAAATAAAGTCGTAAAATTACGAGAATAAACTTCTAACATTAGGAAAAAAAGTTGTTATATTACAAGAATGAAGTCATCAAACCAAAACCTGTTTCAGAGAGAAAGCTTGGAGCTCCGCCCACCAGATGACGGCCGACCAGCTCCACCAATCAGCATCCTGAGTCCACTTTGACTTCCTGCCCAGTTTGATGCTGCTGCTAAAAGATTTCCTGATTTGTCAAACCGATGCTAAAGTAGAACTTCCCATGATGCTCCACATTCCTCATTTTAGGGAAGAAAGCGCTTCTGGAACGAGTTATCATAAAATACAACTTGTTTCTTGTAATATTACGACTTTATTCTCGTAATTTTACTCCGTTGTGTGGTTTAAAGTTATTCAAATGTTTTGTTTTTCTCTTTAATGCAGAAATATTTTGATCTTCTGCAGGAAAATGCCAGAATCTCTTTAAAATGGATCCCAAACGCATTCAGTCAACATGCATCCATGCAGCACCTTATTTCCAGATTCTTGCACATCAGAAATATGATTATATTTAGAAAATTAACCCCTTCAGCCCAGAGGGTCTTAGGAGCAAATTCCACCTGAAATTACATGTGAATTAAAGCAAGAGCAGCTCCGAAAGTACACATTGGAAATACAGTTGTTTGTATTTGTATAACAGAAAGGCATTGAGGAATATTTTTCAGGTGGAACAATTATTTTAAATGTCACCATGTCTGATTTATAGGTGCACTGGGAAAAATCGAAGTCTAAATAAGTAATTTTTTCTTAAAATAAGTGCATTTGTTCTTGGATTAAGGAGGTAAAAGAGACATTTTGCCAATGGAACAAGACAATTTACACTTAAAATAAGAAAACACAATTGCATTGTCTAATTTCAAGTGCATATTATCTAGTTATCTTATTTTAAGACTAAAAATACTCATTCCATTGGCAAACTATTTCATTTACCTACACAAATTAAGGATAAATACACTTAATTTAAGACATTTTTATTTATTTCTAGATCGTTTTTCCAGTGTGATAAACAAAGAAAAAAAAAATTTATATTTAGCCTCGCCAATTTTTTTTTCTCCAAAATAAACACTGAAAAACACCATGAAAGCTCATTAGAAACTCTGCATGCAAATGCATTTTTCCGCTCATAAAAAGGGAATCCGGTTAGAAAAATCTGCTGATTTCCATTATTGGAGACTTTCTTCATAAGGCAAAGGCTTTGTTTATTTGAAATTGACCAATAAAATCACCAAACTGAATAGAAAAGAAGAATAACAGAGCAGCTAATCTAACGCATGACGGTTACATCACCTGAAATGGTCACACAATGACCTCCGACCCCTCATTGGAAAGGTCTGAGCCTCTAGTTTCCAATGTTGGCGGCCATTAGGGGGAGGGGCTAAAAATGCATCGATGTTGTTGCAATACTCCCGCAGAGTCACACATGTCAGCTGGAATTTTAAATCTCATTTTATTTGTTTAATTCAATTCTATTCAGTTTATTTCTATAGCTCCAATTTACATCATCTCAGGTCACTTTATAGATCCAGATCAACCAGATCATCCAGTCAGATTGACTCAAAGTTTTCTATCTAAGGAAAACCAGCTGATTGCATCGACTCATTGACTCTTCAGCAATCCCTCACACTAAGCATGCTTGTAGCAACAGTGGAGAGGAAAAACTCCCTTTGAACAGGAAGGAACCTCCAGCAGAACCAGGCTCAGTGTGAGCGGCCATCTGCTGAGGCCCACTGGGGTTCAAGGAGACAGAAGCAGACATAGAAAAAGAAGCATAGATACAAAAGGCAACTGTCAACCAGCTCCACTGCGTTTACAAAGCTATAAAACAAAAAGTACTTGTGAAAAAATTATTTTGAAACATGTTTTTAGAAAATTTAAAGCCCCATCTGAAAGGAATGTGGATGAAACACGTTAATTGTTTTTCTATAAATAGATAAACATGAGCAGGTGTCAGTTGGGCCCGGTACCGGACCCGTTGGGCTTAACGGGTGAAACAAAAGAGGTTTTGATCAAGTCGTTCCTGCAGAGAACAGGTTTGCATCAGAGCAGCGGCTGATGATCACAGTCTGCACTGATCACAGCATCAAAATAACACTTTTTTATCTCCAGACTTTTGTTTCTATAATCCTGGAGCTCCGTCCGTCATGATAAAGTTCACCCACATAACCTAAACAGAGAGAGAATCAGAGCTGCGCTGCGACTGATTCATTTCTTCCTCTAATAATCGATACTGTAGATCAAGAGGTGCTTCAGGAGTCTGCGTTAGGATCTGGAAGAGATCATGAACAAGGAGTTAATGGTTTGATTGTGCGTAGCGACACCTCTTACAAAGAATCAATATCGAATCAAGGAGGGTCGAGTTTCCAGATAAGCGCTGGCGGACGCTCCGGCTATTCATCATAAGTCTGCAGAAACCGGATGGGACTGAAGAAATGATATTCCAGCAGGAGAGAGGAGCCTCCTTATCTCTTCATAGCAGGGGAGCAGCAGACATGCCGATCAATACCAGGCTGCTGTGTAGTAACTGCAATTATCAACAGCTGATTCTGTCCGCCCCCAGCTGCATCTTTTAATACCACATAATTACAAGTTTGGGAACAAAGCCGGGGGAAAGGGGATTAGAGCTCTGCTGAAGTATGACGCTCTCTCTCAGCTCTGTAGGTGAGGTGTGAATGGAGGACTTCTTTACCCTCTAAAACCAAATAAGAACAATTGTTTTACATGTTTTTTTTATATTGATCTGTTCAGTTATGAAAGTCATGAAGTAAAACTGAAGAAACTCTATTTTTTATCTCTTTTTCAGCTTTTTATGAGTGAAATAAAACAATCAGGCATTCCTCGGGGTCCTGGTTTTGGCTCCCTACAAATATTCAGTGAAACTTATCAATCATTGCAACATATTTATGTTTATGACACATTAACTGTTAAGCTAACTCATGCCCCGCCCTCCTCTGATTATAAGGGAGAGAGTCTCCTAACCTGGAGCCACAAATTGTTTGAATATTCAGAAGGAAATGTTAAAATAAAAGAGGAATTTGAAATATATTTGAGAAAGTAAATTAATACTGGAATGTAAAAATGTATCAGTGAATAATGCTTTGAATAGCTTTGATTTTGGGTTTAAATCTTATATTTTGTTTCAGGAATAATTTTGTTATTTAAATTATGTTAATCAATGTTTCATGTTTTTTTTTTATATTTATTCTATTGTATAGTTGGATGTGTGTATATATTATATAAAACTGTAACTGGAGCGTGTAACAAAAGTAATTTCCCACTGGGATTATTAAAGTATTTCTGATTCTGATTTCTCTGTGTTTATGTTTAAAGGTTTTTCACCTACTACTGCTACTACTATTATTAATGCTACTATTGTTGATTGAACTTTCAAATAAAAGACAAAAAACGAAATAATCAACTTTGGTGTTCTGATTGAAATCCTGTAAAATCTCTGGAAGCAAGCTGCCTTTTGAAGAGGGGGAAACCTGCAGTTTAACCAAACAAATGTTTTCAAGATGACTTGGATAATAGCGCGTTGTGACAAACACCAGATAAAGCACTGGGACTTGATCAACAGCCGATACCGCACCGTGACGTCACTAACCAGTAGGTGGCAGTAGTGTTCTTTGACAAACATGGATGCCTCCAGTAAAGCACATTCACATGAAAATTACTCTGAATTAAAAACACTGATCATTTATTGAACAGGATGGAATCATTTCAGATTTAAAGAACTTTCAGAGGACTTTTCCTTTAAGGAACGACCATATTTGGAACATTTCCTAGATCTAGCAGGTCCTCCTATGAGTACAGAGGTCTTCTGAATTATGGAATCTATAAGTGAAGATGACTGTCAATAAAAATATATGCGTAGGTGTCTACATTTGTCAATGTAAATCAATATACTTGAATAAATGTATGATTTGCTGCTTGTTGTGAACTCATACAGTCATGTGACATCAGATGTTTATTCTGTGATGTTCCCCTTTAGAAATAACAGCTTTGCAACCATACAAGTACAAATCACAGAATTATGAGAACCAATCACAAAGTTCTACTTGTGATCCAACCTGGAGATATGCACGCTGACATGAATGAAATAAGTCTTGTGGCGCTCTGACCCAGGCAGAAGACTTGATGCTGTGAGTTGATATAACCTAGGGCTGGACTCTGATGGTGGAATGATCCGGAGGTGGAGTGGGACTGAGAAAGTTTGGGATTGATGGGGGAGGGTGGGTGAAAGTTCAGCTGGTTCCCAGGAGAGAAGCTGGGCTGGTAGCTTAATGAAGAGCGCCTTCGCTCTGGGTGCTAACGTCCCGCAGACCAATAGAGCATCATCAGCCTCAGCCCTACTGTTCCAATTCACAAGAACAACAGACTGAGGACGGACAAAGTACCCGGATGCTGTTCTGGCCCCTCCCTTTTTACCCAGCATGCATCAGAGCAGACTTGTCCGTTCTCCAGACTGAGCTGTCCCAGCATGCACTGCGGCAGCAGCAGCTTCCAGGTTAGCGCTCACAGAGCTCAGAGTGTTAAGATAAAAGTTCTCTTCTCTGTTGCCGTCGTTCAATAAAAGTACAGTTAAGATTATTAGAGGTGAGAATATTAAACTTTCAGCTTCACTATATGGAACATTTACTGATTTACTGCGTCAGGCTAACGTTAGCCCGTCTGCAGCGGCCAGGGCTAACGTTAGCCCGTCTGCAGCAGCCAGGGCTAACGTTAGCCCGTCTGCAGCGGCCAGGGCTAATGTTAGCCCGTCTGCAGCGGCCAGGGCTAATGTTAGCCCGTCTGCAGCGGCCAGGGCTAACGTTAGCCCGTCTGCAGCGGCGCTCTCTCTGCATAGTCGTGTGTGAAGGACCGCTGGCTCTGATGATGAGTTTTTTCTGCTTTATTTGGAAAAACGCTCATTTGATTTGTTTTACAGTTGATTAAAGAAAATCTAGGAAAAAAGAAATCTTCATTTTAAAACATTTCTTAAACTTTTTTCAAAGTTTAATTACTGGATTGCTTCAGTTAAATTAAATGAGAAATTAAAAAAAGCTTTTTAAAACATTTTTATTTACAAAATGTATCTTTTTGTTGCAACAACATTGGAACAAAATTCAGTCCATAGTTTTCAAAAATGGACAGAAAAGTTTCCCTTCAGGACCTGCAGAGGTCTAGTGTAAAATCCAGCTAAGTCCTCTGTGGACCCCACACATCCTGGACATTTCATGTTTATATATTGATTAGCAGCAATTAGAAATGTAAAAAGGTTAAATGTTAAATGGGTGCAGGTCTGTTTGGAAGGCTCTGTGTTTTATTGGCTTTTATTAACCCTAACCCTAACCCTTTTGTTCTAGTTAGTTTTGTCTTTTCAAATCAAGTTAAATCTAATTAAATGTAATGAGTTTAATCAAAAATCTGCAGATAAAATGTCCATACACTACCGTTCAAAAGTTTGGGGTCACATTGAAATGTCCTTATTTTTGAAGGAAAATTACTATACTTTTCAATGAAGATGACTTTAAACTAGTCTTAACTTTAAAGAAATACACTCTATACATTGCTAATGTGGTAAATGACTATTCTAGCTGCAAATGTCTGGTTTTTGGTGCAATATCTACATAGGTGTATAGAGGCCCATTTCCAGCAACTATCACTCCAGTGTTCTAATGGTACAATGTGTTTGCTCATTGGCTCAGAAGGCTAATTGATGATTAGAAAACCCTTGTGCAATCATGTTCACACATCTGAAAACAGTTTAGCTCGTTACAGAAGCTACAAAACTGACCTTCCTTTGAGCAGATTGACTTTCTGGAGCATCACATTTGTGGGGTCAATTAAACGCTCAAAATGGCCAGAAAAAGAGAACTTTCATCTGAAACTCGACACTCTATTCTTGTTCTTAGAAATGAAGGCTATTCCATACGAGAAATTGCTAAGAAACTGAAGATTTCCTACAACGGTGTACTGCTCCCTTCAGAGGACAGCACAAACAGGCTCTAACCAGAGTAGAAAAAGAAGTGGGAGGCCGCGTTGCACAACTGAGCAAGAAGATAAGTACATTAGAGTCTCTAGTTTGAGAAACAGACGCCTCACAGGATCCCGACTGGGATCTTCATTAAATAGAAGCTGCAAAACACCAGTGTCTCTTAAATTTCTAACATTGTTAATGTCTTGACTCTATTTTCTATTCATTTCACAACGTATGGTGGTGAATAAGTGGGACTTTTCAGGAAAACACAAAATTGTTTGGGTGACCCCAAACTTTTGAACGGTATATTTGTTTATGACCTTCCAAGTATTATTGTGAAATGGTTTACAGCTTTTAACCAAAGTGGCCCCTCAGAATGAGGTGATTGGGGGCCCAGATTGTGAGAAATGAAGCAGAGGCTCCAGCAGCTGATGTGGCGTCCAGGCAGCAGCCTATCGCAGCCGGGCTGCTAATGATGGACCGGAGGCGGGGGAAGCGAGCGGCACACCGGAGCCTCCCTTCCCACCACCTCCACTCTGAGATGGGATCCAGCAGCGACCTGAGCGACGCTCTTTACGCACCGCTTCAAAGCCGCTGAAATCTGACATGGAGGAAGCGGATCATCTCCCGCTTTGCTTCATTTCTCACTTTATTTTCTCCAAAGTCCGCTGCCACCGGCTGCTGCCAGACGCTGTTTGGGGATAAAACATAAAACCATCCGGATCTTGGAGAGGCGCTTTGATTTCTGCGTCCGCTGGACTCTGGGAGCTCAGAGGAGAAAGGTCCATCGGACTTTAGGGACATTCAGAACCAAAACAGGAGGATGACCTGCTGAGGAGTTCGGATCGCGGAGCTGTGCGTAACCCCCCCGCAGCGGACAGGAAGTGAACTAATTATGATAAAACCCTCATTTTAATATCTGCTGCGCGCTGGATGGACTGCAGCCAATCACCCAGCGAAGGGCAAATCATGATCCCCCCTCCATCATAATTACACTGACATGCGCAATCTGCGCATCAGCAGCGGCGCGCGCGCGCAGCGTATTTCACCGACCCCGCTGCCCATGAAGGCTCCCAGTCTCTGCTCGTAGATGATCCGGCGGGAGGCTCAGCATGTCCCGCCGAAAGCAAACCAAGCCTCAGCAGCTCCGCTCCGAGGAGGAGGAGGCGGAGGAGGACGGAGAGCAGAGCCGGTGCGCAGCGCGCTGCAGGACGGGTAGGTGGCTGCGGGGCAGGAGGTCAGGCTGGGATGGAAAACTATCTGCTGCAAAATACGTCAGGATAAAACTAAAAAAAAGATCATTAAATCATCTTAAATTGTATTTTTAAAGTTTTTCCAAAATAAAAAAAAAGCGCAAGCAAATATTTACTACCGATTTAGCTGAATTTTTGCTGCTTTTCAATCAAACATTCACCATTTTAAATAATTTCCTTTGTTATCTCTGCTTTGAAGCTGGAAAATATTTTCAAAAAGGAATAAAAATTAGGTTAGAAAGAAATAATTCAGTTTGTTAAAATGAATTAACCTTGTTTTATTGCTGCCGACTCAGAAAATAATCATCTCACACCAAAGCCAAACTAAATCAAATTCTATTTAACTTTTAATTTATTTTAAGAGACATTTTATTGATCTAAAAATAAATGCTCAACATTTCTAATTAGTTTAATATTTTGGGTTTTTTACGAGGCCTCTTAGTTCTCAATTTAGTTTATTTTTTTATTCAAACTTTAATTTAAAATTTTCTTAAATTATATTAAAGCTTTGCCTTAGTTTGGATTGTTTATATATATATAAAAAAAAACAACTTAAAATTCATCTGATTTTAATCACCATTATCCAGTTTTAGAATTTTATAATCATTTCCCGTCATTTTCTTTATGCTGAAGGCCTCAGAGTGATTTATCCAGATTTTCCTGCAGAATTAAATCCTACATCTTTATTTCTGACAGAATGAGGCCCTCGGTGAGCAGGGGCCTCCCTTCGGCCCTGCAGGAGGGACTGTGGGCTTTGATTGAGCCCGCTGACTTAACCTTTGTCAGCCTCACCCTGAGAAGGGCAAGTGGTCCGTGTCGAGATCAAAATACAATTAGTGGGTGTGAAGCGTGGCCCTCTGAAGCCCAGGGGTCACACGGCGAGCTCTGAGCCGGTCTGCTCCTCAGCTGCAGCTTCAGGGGGTCCTCCTCTGACATCTGAGGCCAAAGAGAAGAAGAAGAAGCAGGAATGAATCTGTTTGCTGTCCCTGACCGCTTTTCAAGCTTTCTTGTCATCGTTGGAGATGGATTAAAAGTCTAAAATCCAACCTGATCTCCTCTTTGTTTTCCCTGGAATTAAATCCTAAACAGCCGAGAGAAAAACAGTGAAAGTGTGCTCGGACCACCCACCTAGAGACACCAGAACTCTGCTCGCTTCCCTCCGATGAGTTTAACTTTTAGCCGCAGCTCAGCTCCGGTTTCACTCTTATTTTCAACAAACTTTCTTCATTCTTTAAGTCCGTCTGTCTTCGTCCGACTAAACCGCAGCAACTAAACCTGGAATCTGACACCAGCTGACATTAAACCGCTTTAAATGAATTAGTGTCTTTTAGCCACAGAGCACAATGTCTGTGTCTGGTGATACAAACCGCGAGAAAAAAAGGAAACATTTCATCATTGAAACATTTTGCTCTTATTTTCCTAAAGGGGCAGAAGATGATGCAATAATATACAGCTTATGCTTTTATTGTCTGTTTCCAAATGGAGTAAAACCTGCACAGATGCATCAGTGAAACTATCAACATCTGGTAGGAAATCTTCTAAATCAGCTGCAGACCAAATAAAACCAAAGATCTTCATCAGAACATCCGGTTAACGTCTTTTAGTTCCAGCCAGTGAGCTTCTAGGTCCATTAAAAAGGTGTGATTTATGCAGAAAACAGAACAAAATAACTAATCCAGGTTCAGGAAACAACCTGAAGCATCATTTTAGATCAGAAATATGATCCCGCCTTAAAAAAGCTGAAACCTGCTGCTTGGTTAACATGATTGGATGGTTTGTTCAGAACGATCTGAGCTTCAGAAACGCAGAAAATCAATGCAAAGCTTGAAATGTCATTATGTGTCTGAATGAACGGTCGGGATGTGCGATAACTTCATCGATTTTTCTCCAGGGGAGGGGGTGATTATCAACATGCATGGATTTATAAAAAAAAAAAAAACAAGCTTTGTTTTCACTTCTAAGCTGTATGATAATTTAACTAACTGATTTTTTTATTCCCTATTGTTCTCCCTTAAACATAAGTGTCATGTACGCAGGTCCAGAGTAGATTGTTGATCAACAGATCAATTATATAGAGATCACTATGTTTTATTTAAAAAAAAAAAAACATGCTAATTAGAGAAATAGCATAGAAACTGGAACATTTCTGTTTCCAAATGTTTTCCCCAAATTTAAACTCTACATCTTCAAAGCTACATTTGGTTTCTTTTTCTGCACTATAAGAATGATCGCCTCATTCATGATGAAACCCTTCAGTTTGGAGGCGTTTTCCGCTTAAAGGATGCAGAACCAAGTGGCTTTAAAAGAGTCCAGATAAAAAGAAGAAAACTCTTAATCCAGAATAAAAAAAAAAAAAAAGAAAGTTGGCCTTTTTCCAAGACGAAGACGCAAATCAGGAGTTTTGTACGATGGGGGAAAACCATTTTCCAGACTCTGAGTTTCAGACGATGAATGTTTAATTCAATGCGCTGTAAAAGACTGAAAACTTGTTTGTTTCTCTCAGTGAGAATAAAAACAAGATAGAAACTCCTGCTGATTCCTGCTTTGCTTGACGCTGCTCGAAATGTTTGCACTTCAACTCTAAAAAGAGTGAAAAGATCAACAAAGTACTGAATTAAAATAAAAACAAGAACAAAAATGTAGAATTTTCTATATATTTCTGCTTATTGATGAGCAGCGGATGCACAATAGTCTCGTATAAATGATGATAAATCAAGCTGCTTTAATGGAAGATTTTAAATAAAGTTTTATTCAATAAAGCTTGAATAGATTTATTAGAAAACAAAATGAAACAATTATAATTAAAAACAAGTATTACAGTTTATGCTGTCAAATGCTAATTTTATAAAATTAAAACTTCCTTTCATTTCTTATTTATGAAAAAAAGAGAGAAAGGGACAGAAAATATCCAAACACTGTCGGCACCTTTAAGAAAATTTTAAAATGATTTTTAAGCTGATCTTTTTGTCTTTTTCCAGACAGTTCAGAGCAAAACGAAGAAAAAAAAATCCTCATCTCCATGGAGCTTTATTCAATTAATCAGTTAAAAAAAAAAAAGTTACAAGAAACTTTTAATTGCTCCTAAAGTTTTTTTTCTTCCCACAGGCTATATCCCATCACTCCCAGTAAACTCTGTTCTAATCGTCCAGTTTGGATGGAGATATTCAGAAATATTCAGGTTCACTAACAACATAGAAAGATGTAGATGTAAACAGTCTAGAGTTAGCATGAAAAGCAAACGATGCTGTTCGGGAATAGAATAAAATATAATAGAATATTATTTTATTTCCTTAAGGTTGTTGTTGAAACAGCAGCAAAGCGACAAATTAGAATAAAACACAGTAAAAATATGGAAATCCTGCACAGAAAGAGCAGAAATTGTTAAACTACATGTAAAACAGAAATATGTGTAATTAGTCAACCGTCAAAATTTTAATGATTGGAAACATTCAATTCTATTCAGTTTATTTCTATAGCTCCAATTCACATCATGTCATCTCAGGTCACTTTCCAGTTCACCAGATCATCCAGTCAGATTGATTCAAAGTTTTCTATCTAAGGAAAACCAGCTGATTGCATCGACTCATTGACTCTTCAGCAATCCCTCACACTAAGCATGCTTGTAGCGACAGTGGAGAGGAAAAACTCCCTTTGAACAGGAAGAAACCTCCAGCAGAACCAGGCTCAGTGTGAGCGGCCATCTGCTGAGGCCCACTGGGGTTCAAGGAGACAAAAGCATTTTAAGAAACTGTTAAAGGAAAATGAAATATTTTTTATTATTGTAGAAATAATATTTAAAAAAGGCAGGTCAATAAAATGTCCTTTTTCCATCTGATTGTTAATAATCTAGATCCCTATAACTGATTTAATTCACTAATTAGAAATTATTTTTAAATTATTAAAACTAATAATTTTTTTAAGATTTTTGCTGATTTTTTATCAACATTAGAATTCAGTGCAATCAAATTCACATTCTATAATCTCAGGTCTCTTTATAGATCTAGATCAATCAGATCATCCTGTCAGATTAAATGATCAAAGTTTCTCTCCAAGGAAAATCAGCTGATTGCATCCAGTGATTCACTTTAAAGGATTTTCTCCTCCTGGATGAGCAGGCAGAAGCAGTAGATATCGATTATGTAGCAATCCTTCAAACTAAGCATGCTTGTAGTGACAGTGGAGAGGAAAAACTCCCTTTGAACAGGAAGAAACCTCCAGCAGAACCAGGCTCAGTGTGAGCGGCCATCTGCTGAGGCCCACTGGGGTTCAAGGAGACAAAAGCATTTTAAGAAACTGTTAAAGGAAAATGAAATATTTTTTATTATTGTAGAAATAATATTTAAAAAAGGCAGGTCAATAAAATGTCCTTTTTCCATCTGATTGTTAATAATCTAGATCCCTATAACTGATTTAATTCACTAATTAGAAATTATTTTTAAATTATTAAAACTAATAATTTTTTTAAGATTTTTGCTGATTTTTTATCAACATTAGAATTCAGTGCAATCAAATTCACATTCTATAATCTCAGGTCTCTTTATAGATCTAGATCAATCAGATCATCCTGTCAGATTAAATGATCAAAGTTTCTCTCCAAGGAAAATCAGCTGATTGCATCCAGTGATTCACTTTAAAGGATTTTCTCCTCCTGGATGAGCAGGCAGAAGCAGTAGATATCGATTATGTAGCAATCCTTCAAACTAAGCATGCTTGTAGTGACAGTGGAGAGGAAAAACTCCCTTTGAACAGGAAGAAACCTCCAGCAGAACCAGGCTCAGTGTGAGCGGCCATCTGCTGAGGCCCACTGGGGTTCAAGGAGACAGAAGCAGACATAGAAAAAGAAGCATAGATACAAAAGGCAACTGTCAACCAGCTCCACAGGCGGCCCCGTCCAGGAAACACACAGCCAGGCAGACGAGCTCCGAGCCAGCTCCCATGTCAGAGGATGAAGAGAGCACATCCAGTTAGTCACAGTCAGAGAAAGATGTAAAATTAGGTCCTACGTAATGAAAAGACACCAGATTTCTCGCGTCCGCCGGAATTCAGTCCAACCAGTGGAAGAACTTCCCTGGTTACTATGGCAACGGATTGCTGTTGTCTCAATGGCTGGGAGACATTTTACACGTTTAAAGTGTAAACATTTATGACATCTATAATGGGTTTAAAAGACAATGGTAACATTCCATTCACATGGACTTCAACATTAATACTGTGCAGTTATTAAAAATGTGCAACTCATTTAAAAATACTAATTTAACCATCGAAAGTTAAAGCAGCAGAGTGTATGAAGTCAGAATTCTCCTAAAAGTATGCACCTGTAATTATTCCGAAATTTTCTTAAAAGAGTAAAACATTTGTTAAATGGAGTCATCATTAAAAAATTGTTTAAAACAGTGATTCCAAAAAGTGTTTAAAACAATCCACTGGACTTTGTTTCCAAGTTTGAAGACGTTTCTCTTCCATCCAGGGAGCTTTTTCAATTCAAAATGTCAGAAAAAGCGTTGAGTTCAAGGCTTGAAGGCCTCTTTTTGTTTAGAAATCATGCAATAGAAACGGATGAACGGGTCCCCCCATTTTGGAATGGGGGTCATTTGGCTTCTTTGTTAGCCTGCAATGCTCCACACTGGAAAAACAACCTAGAAATAAGTAAAAATGTCTTAAATTAAGTGTATTTCCCCTTAATTTGAGTGGGTAAATGAGATAGTTTGCCAATGAAATTAGTATTTTTACTCTTAAAATACGAAAATTAGATAATATGCACTTGAAATAAGACAATGCAACTGCTTTTTTTTCTTATTTTAAATGTAAATTGTCTTGTTCCGTTGGCAAAATGTTTCTCTTATCTCCTAAATCCAAGAACAAATGCAGCTATTTTAAGAAAAAAAGTACTTATCTAGATTTGGATTTTTTTCCAGTGCATCCCTATGTCTATGTCTCTGAAAGGGGGATCGTTAAAGGAAATTGTTGGCATGGCTTAACATCTCTTAACATGATGGCTTCCTTCACGCTCCTCTCAAACCACCTGTCTTCTTTGTCCCAGTGTGAACATTCTGGTCCTCCAAAGAATGTCCTTTGTCCATAAGTTTTAAAACAGAAAATAAATGTTCTGACATCAGCAGCAATATCCTCTAAAATGACTGTATGAGCTAAGCTAACGTTAGCATTGCTGCTGATATTGAGGAAAGTGAGGCATAAACAGGTTTCGTCTATAGTTGAAAACAGACATTTACTTTTTTTAAATCAGTTTGCATCTATTGTTAAATGTTTATTATGGAGGAACATGCAGGAAGAAGATAACAGCGATCAGCCTAAAGATGCTTTGCTAACAAAAGAAAAGCGTAGAGGGGGGGTATTTTCTTGAAAAGTAGCCAATGAAAGGCAGTTTACTTTCTCAGGTTGGTTCTACCCTAACATTGACAGAGACAGGTTCACAGGTGAGGAGGAGAGATCTACAGGTGCAGAGAAGGAGTAAGCTCCAGGGGGAGTTCATTTGAGTTTTAAATAATGCTGCTTGTTTCACTGTTTGTTATATTTGTGCAGTTTTGACAGAATAACGACTCCATAAACTACAGCAGAGATGCTGTTGAAAGTGAGCAAAGAAACTGTGCAGCAGGTATGGAAACACTTACTGAGCTTATTGGGAGCAGTGAAGCTTATAAAGTTGCTGCATGGAGGAAGGATCTGCAATAATGCTCCTCTGTGCATTTAAGGATGCAGAAGGAGGAACAGCTTGGTGCATCACTGTAGGGCATGGACCAAAAGGGATGTTATGTTTGCTAGAGTCCTTCTGTCTTCCGCCACCTGCAGTGAAATAACGGGGAATCCGATAACAGAGCTGGCCTTCCTGATTTATCCTCTCAGCTATAGATCAGCTACTGCTCAGACAAACAATACTATAAAGCCAAAGAAGGTGTTCACTGAAAAAGACCTCTGTCTGCTCAGCAGGAAGAGTCTGCTCTGACTCTGCCTGTCAGTGTTATGAATCCAGCCCAGTTTACTGTTCAGGTTTAACAGCCTTACGCTACGTTCAGAGGCCTGCAGCAGGAGCAGCAAAAACACGTCATTTTTTAAGCTTGTTCAAGTTTAGTTCTGACGCGTGGCTGAAGCATCTTTGCTGCCCTGGCTGCGTGGTGGTAAAGTGGGTCTAATGCGCGGTGGGCGGAGCTACCCTATCCTTCCTCTGCCTGGAACAATGGCGGCTATATTAGCTGTGATCAGCGGGTGGAAAGTAGTTAGAATCTATGTTGAAGTGAGAAATTCCTCCTGAAAACATGGTCTGTGCAGTCAGTTCATCCAGATTACCATCCTGCCTTCAAAGATTATTTCTCTGTGGGAGCCGCTCAGACCCCCACATACCGGCGCTGCGCTGTCACTGGGAATCCCCAGCAGCAGCTGCCTCAGGCTGTTTGCGGCGGGTGAAAGGCGTTTCTCACGTACGTAATCCAAACTGCAGGCAGCAGGATAATAAAAGCCAACATATTCTGCCAGCAGGTTTCTACGTTTGAAGTTAATTTAGGCGTTAATAAACTGTTTCAGAGGAGTGATCATAGCGCTCTGCATCAGCAGTGCTGCGTCTGACTCCCTGCCAGCTCCCAGATCAGCTCCTCTGATTGGTTGATGCTGCGCGCCCAGCAGCTGAAGTTAAATTGTAATTTTTCCAGCTGTAGCAGCTGCTGCTTCTGAAGTGCATGGCACGCGTCAGATGCTCAGGAGCTCATGAGGCGATGCTCCCACTGCAGGACCTTCTGCTGTGTCTTGATGCGCGTCAACCATCGACTTTGCATGTAAATTAGCTGCTTCTGCTGCTTGCGGGCTGAACGTAGCATTAGAGTCCACTCATTTCATTGTGCACTGGATATTCATCGGTATCAGAAAGGTGGGTCTGCACCTGCCAAGACAGATTAAAGCAGGAGTCACCAACCTTTTTAAGGCTGAGGGCTACTTCATGGCTACCGAGTCATAGGAAGGGCTACCAATACTGACCTATGAACTGGAGGGATCAGTGTTCACCTACAGTAAAACTCATCCATAAAAACTCATTTTTATTCTTATTTTATTCTTTTATTCATTTCTAATTTTCTTTTTAATATTGTCATTTTAAAACCACTGAAATATGATGAAATAATACAAAAATGAATAAAAAGAAGAGCAACAGAATAAAAAAAACTAAACTTAACCCACTGAGTGAGTTCTTCTGTTTTCAGAAGACGAAGAAGGCCCCCCATGTGGTCCTTGAGAGCCCCTTGGTGCCCGCGGGCACCGCGTTGGTGACCCCTGGATTAAAGATTTGTGGTTAATTTACCATCACAGATGAAGAAGAGAAAATGGGAAGATCAGCCATAGGATCCTCCAATGTCCACATCATTCAATTCTGTCTTAGTATTAGATTTGGACCAGGACTAAATCTGACTGGGTTGGTTTTTTTCTGACAACAGAAATCTCCAATAATCTGTTCCAGAAACCAGATAATCTCTGGATTAAACTTTTGTATCTTTGTTCTCTGTCAGGTTGAACGGTGCCTCATTTGAGCTGCGCTGCACTGTAAAAAGTGTTGTTGTGATGGTAAGACGATAATAAAGAAGGTTTTTAACTCTGAATTCTGTTTTTCCTCCTCAGAAGTTGCTGGTGCAGCTGTGGAGACCGATGCAGGACCCTGCAGTCGAGAGGAAACGCTAATTTGTGCCAAATGTTGCGCTCAGTTCTTCAGTTGGACTGAGCTGAGCAAACATCAGAGAGTCTGCACCGAGGACCCCATGGTGCTCATCGTGACAGACAATCCGCCCGAGGAGTCTACAGGAGAGCCCTCTCCGCTTCCCAGCGTAGCATCCAGCGACTCCTCCACAGACGCTGTCTTCGAGCTGACCAACGACAGTCTGGATCATTTGGAAGAAAGCAGGGATTGGGATGAAGGTATGGAGATGGACGCTTCCTCACAGACCACCTCCAGCCCCCCTCCTCCAGACCCCACTGCGTCCACATCCCCTCAGGCCTCTGCGGCCGGCAGCTACGGAATGCCAAGCACCAACGTTACACTGGAGATCCTCCACAGCACCAGGGTGGCTGTGGCCCAGTTCTCCCAGGGGATCCAGAGCAACGGTCTGGGTGGAAAGGCAGCCTCGGCGGCTATCCCAGTGATTCTGGAACACCTGCTGGCTCTGCAGCAGCAACAGGTCCACCAGCTGCAGCTCATTGAGCAGATCTGCAGCCAGGTGGCCGTCATGAATCGGCAGCCAACACAAGCAGCGTTAAACCCGGTGTCCCGCTCAGTGGCTCTGGCCTCCAACCCAGGAATCCCGCAGCCTCCCGTCCTGCCTCTGTTGGGAACCATGCCTTCCTCCGTTAACGGACAGGCCGCCGCATCTTTACCCTCAGTGCTGGAAAAGCCACAAAGTCTCCCCTCGCAGTCTTTCTGTGGAACGTCCGCGTTCACCTCTGTGTCATCAGAATCCTCCACCTCACCCCCCAACATCTCCAAGCTGCTGCCTCCTTTCAGCGGCTCAAACAGCGCCTCCCATCCTCTGACCCCCTCCCCCTCGCTGCCGTCACCACAGCCGAGTCTCCTCAGCTCATCCTCCAGCCTGCCGTTTCTACCTCAGAGCCCGCCAAGCGGCGTCATTTTCCCCAACCCGCTGGCCAGCATAGCCGCCACGGCCAGCGCCATCGACCCCCTGGTGGCCCTGATGAAGCAGCGGAAAGGGAAACTTCCCGGCGTTTCTCTGTTTGAAACAAAGCCCAGCCCAGAAGAACCCTTCTTCAAGCATAAATGTCGGTTCTGTGCCAAAGTGTTTGGCAGCGACAGCGCTTTGCAGATCCACCTGCGCTCCCATACGGGGGAGCGGCCCTTCAAATGCAACATCTGCGGCAACCGCTTCTCCACCAAGGGAAACCTGAAAGTGCACTTCCAGAGACATAAAGACAAGTATCCTCATGTCCAGATGAACCCCTTCCCTGTGCCAGAGTATCTGGACAATGTGCCAACAAGCTCTGGGATTCCCTACGGCATGTCTGTTCCCCCAGAAAAACCCATTTCTTCATGGTTGGACAGCAAACCTCTTGTAGCAACCATCCCTGCGACTTTAGAGCTCCCACTTTCCTCCAGTGTTCCCAGGAACGGAGGATCTGGTGACCCGGTTAGTGTGGCGGCATCGGTGAAGTCTCCCTACCACGCAGCTCCGGGTGAAAGTGTTTCTGATCCACCGACCCACAAAGGCAGTGAGGCCAGTTTCTCTCCTGCCTCAGAGACTGAAGCCTCCAAAATGCTGCAAACAGATGAGGCCCAGCTGCCCCACAGCTGCACCCGGTCACAGAGGGGTAATGCTGTCGACGAGACACCCAGCTGGGCCACCGAACCCCAAACCCCCACATCCCCAGCCTCCCGCTCTCCACCCGTCTCCCACCTCACAGATTCTCTGCAAACATCTGAAACCTCCAAGCTACAGCAGCTGGTGGAGAACATCGACAAGAAGATCACAGACCCCAACCAGTGCGTCTTGTGCCGCCGCGTCCTCAGCTGTCAGAGTGCGCTCAGGATGCACTACCGCGTCCACACCGGTGAGCGGCCTTTCAAGTGCAGGCTGTGCGGCCGTGCTTTCACCACCAAGGGGAACCTGAAGACGCACGTGGCGGTCCACAGAGAAAACCCTCCGCTTCAGCTGCAGCACTCGTGCCCCATCTGTGAGGAGAAGTTCACCAACGCCATGGCTCTGCAGCAGCATGTCCGTCTGCACATGGGGGGGCGGGTTTCCGAGGCGGACAACTGCGAGACTCTCAGCAGCAACAAGCACATGGACGACATCTCCATGGAGGATGAAGACGAGGACGAAGAGGAAGGAAATGTAGAGGATGATGTTGATCCATCTAAACCTTTCATCTCTGAATGCAGAGCACCTCCAAACTGTGAATCGTCAAGTGTAGCACCTCAGCAGAATCAAATAAGGATGACAGATGCCTCAGTCGGTCGGAACCCCAGCTTTGCTGTGAAACCCCTCAAAGCCGGAAACCTCCGGAGCGATGATGCCGTCTTATACGAGGAAACTTTGGAGAATGGCTGCAGAAACAGCCCTCAGGTGTCTGAATCCTCCTGTTCTCCATTTGCACCAACATCTCCTCCTCAAAGCGTCTCTGAAGGCCTGGCTGTCAAACCCCCGACAGCTGCCAGCAATGCGACAGAAACGCTAGAGCTTCTATCCGCTGCTGTGAAGACGGAGCGGTCGCTGTCTCCAACATCAGCACCAGCGTCCGCACAAGATCCAAGCAAAGCCTTCGTGAAGGAGGAGAGTCCTTACAGAGTTTCGTTCCAGCTGAGCGGAGACAGAGGTGAGGCCAAAGTCTGATGTCTGGTGAATTAAAGCAACCAGAAAACACTCTGGTATCGTCACACTGTTTGCTCTTTGCTCACAGCTGCTGATGGGAGCGTCTCCAGCCCCATTATGTCTTCATCCAGCTCTGTCAAAGCTGAGGGGACTGCGCAGGGTCAGCTGAACGGCGTGATGGAAGCGCAGCAGCCACCTGCGTTTAGCGTGCACGTCCCTGCAGCGTACCCGACCGCCGGCAGCCCCGGTGTGACCTCTCTGCTCGGCCCGGCGCCTCCCAGACGAACGCAGAAACAGCACAACTGCAACGTCTGTGGGAAGAACTTCTCTTCAGCCAGCGCTCTGCAGATCCATGAGCGGACGCACACCGGAGAGAAACCATTCGTCTGCTCCATCTGCGGGAGAGCGTTCACCACCAAGGGCAACCTGAAGGTACGCAGAAATGTCTTCCGGTCCGGGACGAGGTGACCTCATTCTGTTGGACCTTTTTCTGATGTCCAGCAACCAAACATCTTACTGAAACTGAGAGGAAACAAAAGACTCTCAGCTTTTCATTATTTACCAAGATTTCCCAGGAAAATTTTTTTAAACCTTTAAAAAGAACATTTTATTGGATGATTTATTTAAAATATCGTTTTTGAGATGATTTAAAAAAGAGGAATTCTTCAGAAAATCATAAAAAAATATATAAAAGCAATCCTCGTCAGAGCCTGGTTAAAAAACAGCAGAAAACACCCTTTGATAGGAATAACAACCACTATGGATGCACAATATATCTATAAAAATGCCAACAAAAAAAACAAATGATTTCCAGGTTTATTTTTTGTACACTGGAAAAACGGTCTAGAAATGAGTAAAAAATTGTATTTACCCTTAATTTAAGTTGGTAAATGAGATACTTTGCCAATGGAATTAGTATTTTTACTCTTAAAATAAGATAATTAGATAATATGCACTTAAGACTATGCAATTGTGTTTTCTTATTTTAAGTGTAAATTGTCTTGTTCTATTGGCAAAATGTCACCTTTACCTCCTCAAGCCAAAAACAAATGCACTTATTTTAAGAAAATAACGACTTATCTAGATTTCGATATTTTCCAGTGTATATAAATCTTGTCCTTCTGAGGCTGTGAAGGTAAATTTTGTATTTTGGTCCAATATTGGGTCTCAAACCTAAATAAATAATCTATGAGTTTAATAATGGAGAAGCTATTAGTCAGCCTTATATTTTATCAATATATAGAAACTATTTTTTTTTTGAGAATTTGTTTATTTAAGAGCAACTATGCAAATAAACAAACATCTAGAAAAAGTAGATTATATTCTATTATTTTTCTGTTTTGCAGAGGAGCTACTGCGCACGTAAAACTTTTAACGAGAGTCAAAGGGCAAAGATTTTTGTGTCCTAGGGTGGAATACGTCACCAATCCAAGGGAAAATGTGTCATAATTGGTTTAAGCGATCTGACCCAAATGCAGAGAATCCCTCAGAGACCAGGGAAAAAGTTTAACAGGTTTATTAAATGTTGATGAAACACAGAAGTAGGAACTGGAACTCGGTGGACTGGTGAACCGGAACCGGAAGGTCTGAAGTAGAGGTCAAAGCGATCAGTTCTGGGACCATAGGAAAATTGACTGAGGCTTGAATATAGCTGAAGAGCAACTCATGTTTGAGGGGGCTCTTGTAAATCCTTGAATCCAGTTTGTGGGGAATTAATCCAGAGGAGAGGGAACTCATTGGAGAGCGGACAGGCAGACATACGTTGGACCCAGAGGAGTAAACGAGCGGACTGTCACTTGGTTTTCCGATGAGGACTTGAATGGATCATGTGAAGGTTTACCCCTGCTCAGTGTGTACTCAGTAATCCTTCCAGGGGGAGAAGGTCCAGGTATCCAGTTACACAGGAAAGGCTTCCTGCCGAAGAGCAAAGACAAAAACAAGATTAGACTCAGAGGAACAAAGCTTCGGTTAGACTCTGCTAATCTTAGCTTGGCAAGTGTACCCAAAACTGGAAAACACACTGGCTTCGAGGTAGCGACAGCCAGCTGCTCAAATACTCCTCCGGTAATGATCCAACGAGCCGCAGGTGTGCAGGGAGGCCCAACGAGGAAAGGGCAACACCTGGTTGTGGAGAGAGAAAAACACAAAAACAACCCACACAAACTGGATTCCTAACAAAATTAAATGACGCTTTACTAGTCATTAAAGGTTAAATATTTATCTAGCACAAAAATATGTATCAATATATTTTGAAATATTTTTTATGAATCCATCCATTTTATTTTTCGTCACGCTTTATCTCAGCTGAGGTGGCAAGGGCTGCTGGTGTCTATCTCCAGCTGTCTACGGGTGTAAGGCGGGGTCCACCCTGGACAGGTCTCCAGTCCATCGCAGGGCAACACAGAGACAACCATTCACACTCACACCTAAGGAGGATTTAGAGAAGCCAATTAACCTGACAGTCATGTTTTTGGACTGTGGGAGGAAGCCGGAGTACCCGGAGAGAACCCACGCATGCTCAGGGAAAACATGCTAACTCCATGCAGAAAGAACCTGGGCCGGGAATCAAACCTTCTTGCTGCAAGGCAGCAGTGCTACCTACTGTTCCACTGAGCAGCCATTTTTTATGAATATAAATGATAAAATATAGATTTAATTTTTTTATTTTTTTTTTATGTCTTAATCAAGGTCATTTGGCAGGTGGGGCGGCGCCCTAGCGCCCTCTATTGGCCAACCGCCATTGCCAATATTGTCGGACTCCCCAGCCTGATAACAGATACCAATGCTTTTTAATGAGACCTCCTAACAGACTCTATATTGTTTCCTCCCTTCTGTCCAGTGAGCCAATGAAGATGGTAGTTCATGTAATTAGAAACTTTAAAACAACCAACATCCTTTTTACCTCAACTTCTCTCCTGTAACAGACTCATGCATTTGTTGAGTGCTTCCAACAGGCTGGGGTGGAATAATCCTCACCTCTTTGTAACATAAATAAATCCTGACATATAAGTTACCTACTGTATATTGGTGGAGGGATTTCCTAACAACATTTTCTTTCCATTTGGGATTAATAAAGTGCTTTTTTCTGACCAAATAAAAGATTATTCATGAACACATAGAGAATAATTTTTAGATGAATGAAAAATAATATTTGATAGAACAAATAATATGTGAAATTAGTTTTCCTTTTTGTTAACAAGTTTATTGTTTTAAAAAAAATGGATGGATGGATGGATGATGGATGGATGGATGATGGATGGATGGATGGATGGATGGATGGATGGATGGATGATGGATGGATGATGGATGGATGGATGATGGATGGATGGATGGATGGATGGATGGATGATGGATGATGGATGGATGGATGGATGATGGATGGATGAATGGATGGATGACTGGATGGATGGATGGATGGATGGATGGATGGATGGATGCATGATGGATGGATGGATGGATGATGGATGGATGGATGATGGATGGATGGATGATGAAGGGATGGATGGATGGATGATGGATGGATGGATGGATGGATGGATGGATGGATGGATGGATGGATGATGGATGCATGATGGATGGATGGATGGATGATGGATGGATGGATGGATGATGGATGGATGAATGGATGGATGACTGGATGGATGGATGGATGGATGGATGATGGATGGATGGATGGATGGATGGATGATGATGGATGGATGGATGGATGACTGGATGGATGAATGGATGGATGACTGGATGACTGGATGGATGGATGGATGGATGGATGATGAAGGGATGATGGAAGGTTGATGGATGGATGGATGATGGATGGATGGATGGATGATGAAGGGATGATGGATGGATGACTGGATGGATGGATGATGAAGGGATGATGGATGCATGATGGATGGATGGATGGATGGATGATGAAGGGATGATGGAAGGTTGATGGATGGATGGATGGATGGATGGATGCATGATGGATGGATGATGGATGGATGGATGGATGATGAAGGGATGATGGATGGATGGATGATGGATGGATGACTGGATGGATGGATGATGAAGGGATGATGGATGCATGATGGATGGATGGATGGATGATGGAAGGATGATGGATCGATGGATGGATGGATATGTGGATGGATGGATGCATGATGGATGGATGATGGATGGATGATTGGATGGATGGATGGATGATGGATGGATGAATGGATGATGATTGGATGGATGGATGGATGGATGATGGATGGATGATGGATGGATGATTGGATGGATGGATGGATGATGGATGGATGAATGGATGATGATTGGATGGATGGATGGATGATGGATGGATGAATGGATGATGATTGGATGGATGGATGGATGATGGATGGATGGATGAATGATGGATGGATGATGGAAGGATGATGGATGGATGGATGGATGGATATGTGGATGGATGGATGCATGATGGATGGATGATGGATGGATGAATGGATGATGATTGGATGGATGGATGGATGGATGGATGATGGATGGATGAATGGATGATGATTGGATGGATGGATGGATGATGGATGGATGGATGAATGATGGATGGATGATGGAAGGATGATGGATGGATGGATGGATATGTGGATGGATGGATGCATGATGGATGGATGATGGATGGATGAATGGATGATGATTGGATGGATGGATGGATGGATGGATGGATGAATGGATGATGATTGGATGGATGGATGGATGATGGATGGATGGATGAATGATGGATCTGTTCTGTGGATGAAGGTGTTCACTGAGCCTTGTCTCCCCTCAGGTTCATATGGGAACCCACATGTGGACCAACGCCCCGGCCAGGAGGGGGCGCCGGCTCTCCGTGGAGAACCCCATGGCCCTGCTGGGAGGAGAGGCCCTGAAGTTTGGGGACGTGTTCCAGAAGGACCCGGCGACCCGAACTGTGAACGTAGAGCCTGGATTCTGGAACCGTTACGCCACGGCGATCACCAACAGCCTGGCCATGAAGACCAACGAGATCTCTGTGATCCAGAACAGAAGCATCACTCAGCTTCACCCTCTTACCGTCATGAGCGCCGCCAGCGGCCAGATACCCGGCCTAAACAAGACCCGAATGGACCTGGGAAGCAACCGGCATTTTACCATGCTGATTGACGAAGGAAAAGAAATCGGAATAAACTAAAGAAAAACCGGGAAAAATCTTATGCAAATGATTATAAACATTAAAGTATTTGTAAAGCATCTTTAAATCATGGTTTCAGAGAGCAGCAGGACAGGCTGCAGTCATGGGGGAAAGTTTTCTACGCAGTAAAAAAGTTCAGGTTGTTCCTGACGATCCCTTCAGAGCTGCACACTGCTGCTGCAGCTGGCTGCACACAATCAATCCAAACTCTAAACGAAACACCTGTTGTCCATGTTCTAAAGAAACTGTCATTTTCAGAATCACAGCTGAATAAAAACATTAAAACTTTGTCTGTTTTTTGATGACTAAACCTGAAAAAGCAGAAGGTGGAATTTTCCCCAAAGAGCAGAAACTGTTCAGATGATCTCCTTCCAACCGCTGAGCAGGAAAAGGAAATAAAGAGGAATGAGTCTGAGAAGTTCCCTGTATCAGAGGTCATCATGAAGCTCAGCCATTCATCCATAATACATTCATCCATCCATCATTCATCCATCATCCCTTCATCCATCCATCTATCATCATTCATCCATCATCTCTTCATCCATCATCCCTTCATCCATCCATCATCCATCCATCCATCATTAATATCCATCCATCATCCATCCATTATCCATCCATCCATCATCCATCCATCCATCCATTCATCCATCCATCCATCTATCATTTATCCATAATCCATCATCCATCCATCTATCATCCATTCATCCATCCATCATTCATCCATCATCCCTTCATCCATCCATCTATCATCCATTCATCCATCCATCATTCATCCATCATCTCTTCATCCATCATCCCTTCATCCATCCATCATCCATCCATCCATCATTAATATCCATCCATCCATCATCCATCCATTATCCATCCATCCATCCATCCATCATCCATCCATTCATCCATCCATCCATCCATCCATCTATCATTTATCCATAATCCATCATCCATCCATCTATCATCCATTCATTTATCATCCATCATCCCTTCATCCATCCATCATTCATCCATCCATCATTAATATCCATCCATCCATCATCCATCCATTATCCATCCATCCATCCATCCATCATCCATCCATTCATCCATCCATCCATCCATCCATCTATCATTTATCCATAATCCATCATCCATCCATCTATCATCCATTCATTTATCATCCATCATCCCTTCATCCATCCATCATTCATCCATCCATCATTCATCCATCCATCATTCATCCATCCATCATTAATATCCATCCATCCATCATCCATCCATTATCCATCCATCCATCCATCATCCATCCATCCATTCATCCATCCATCCATCCATCTATCATCCATTCATCCATCCATCATTCATCCATCATCTCTTCATCCATTATCCCTTCATCCATCCATCATCCATCCATTATCCATCCATCCATCATCCATCCATCCATCATCCATCCATTATCCATCCATCCATCATCCATCCATCATCCATCCATCCATCCATCCATCATCCATCCATCCATCCATCCATCCATCCATCCATCATCCATCCATCCATCCATCCATCCATCCATCCATCCATCCATCCATCATTCATCCATCCATCCCTCTATCATCCATTCATTTATCATCCATCATCCCTTCATCCATCCATCTATTAATATTGTTTGCTTTACAGGATTTCTAGCTTTGTTTTTATGTCCTAAAGGTTCTGAATATTTTCAGAACCTTTAGGACATAGATGTAATTTCGTTTCATCCAATCATTGGCATTTCTGTCTCCTTCCAGACAGGATGTCTCCCTCTGCCATAGTCCATCCAATCAGTTCCCAGAATGCAGAGAGAGACACGCCCACATTCTCATTCCCTCCCAGTAGATTTCAGCCATAAAGGTTCTGTAAAAGTTGCACGGGGGGGCAGTTTTTAGTAAAGGGGTTCAAGACTCTCTCCCTGGCTACCCCAGGATCTTTCTGCAGTCCAAACACATGACTCCTGGGTTATTTTGTTTTTCTCCATTGTCCTTAGGTATGAGGACAGATATGCATTATTAGCCTGATAGAATAGACACAGTGTCCAAATCACCAAACTGTAAACTTATCTGCTGTGCTGGTATTGATTATATCAACTCCACTCCACTGCAGTGCAAAGCCTAAAGGGGCGCCTGCACAGACTGATAGTTGATAATATACACAGATATCTATAGATATACTCATAAATCTTTTATTATAGCAAGTTTTTTAAGCAAGTATATTCGTCTTTAGTGAAATATTTTGAAATGCAGATGCTTTCATTGTTTTGTTTCCTGTTGGAAAGAATTGATTTCTAAATATTTGCTGTGGTCTTGCTCCAGCAGAAATTTAATTTAATTTATGGCACAGAAAATACACAACAATTATAATCCCTGAGAGAATTTAAATAAGACGAGTTCTAATGTTGCTGGACGCCCTAACAAGACTGCAGAAAATATTTAGAAATATTCAAACAGTGCACATTAGATTAATCATTGGGCCGCATTTAATTAAAACCCATTCATTAAACATTAAATATTCAAATATTAGCAACAAATAGCTTCTCTGTTCTGCCCTATTTTGGAATATAACTCCTGAAAATGTTTGGAAGGCAAAAAACAAAAAGTAAGGAATTTTTAGTCATTTTAAAACCTATTAGAGGAGTTATTGTGCTCAGGCTTTTAATATTTGATCTCTGCAAGTTCCTTGGAGCCATGGACAGTTCTAGACAGGGGCCAACGGGGGCCAGTGCCCCTGTAGATCATGTCCTGGCCCTGTTATGGCCCCTGTACCAAAGACATAATACTAAAAGAAAGTCTAATGCTAACATGCACTTGAACAGACATGGTTACTGATAGGGCCTTTGGATCTATTTCATTTTTTATTCTGTTTTACTAATTATTTAAAAACAATAAGGTGATATTGTGTCGGTATTGAGACAGGAGCCCAATTTTGATCTGCTAAATGTTTTTTTCAAAACAATAAAAAAAAATATATACTCTCATTTTTACAGCTGAATTTATCAGTTTTTCTTGAGTTCTAATTCAGGTTCTATAGAAAACTGTAATTTTAAGTTAAAATATATAAAATTCCCAAATTATGAATGACCTAATATTCCAAATAATAGCTTTATTTGTTCTTTTAGATAATTTTTTGAGTTGCTTTTTTACTATGCAAAGGGATTTTATTTTGATTTTAACAATAATCCAAATGAACATTTTCAAGCCAAAAATAAAAATTTTCAGTTGGAAGTCATATAAACTTTGATTAAACCTAATTGAATGGAAAATTCACTTCATGCATAATATATTTAAACCCCTTGCCCTGTTTTTTACTCCATGCTTTTCTGTTCCCAATGAACACGTCCTGCTGCCCCCCTGAATTCTGACTCTTTTCCATATTAAACTAAAATAAAATTTAAAAATCATTTAACTTTTTTCATTTTTTCAGTGGTCCTAATCCTCGTCTGTTTACATTTAAAGAATTAGATTATGTCCCCAAAAATTTTACTTTACATGAAAATAATATTTAGCTATTTCACCCTAAATTCCCGTAATTCCGTGAGACCGCGAACGCTTCACTGACAGAACGTACGTCTCAATATGACGTCATCACGCCCGTGCCCAGCCAACATGGCTGACAGCATCCCGTTGAATCCGGTTCGGAAAAGCTCCACGAGAATCGCGAATTACAACTCGGGCCGACATTCCAGGTAGGTGTTTGGATCCGGGACGGGTTGTGGGTCTGGACCGGAACCATGAACCAGTTTGTCGGTGTTTGTTTGAGTCCGGAACTTCGGTTTTTGTTCCCTCTGCTGTGACAGCTTCTGTAAAACAACCAAAACCCGAACAGAGGTCTGATTTTACTCCAAACAGAGCGACTAAAAATCTTCTTTATTCTGGAGTTCATGTTAAAAAGCAGCAGAATGATTGAACTGGACCAAGTATCTGTTTTGTGGACAGAAAAACTGAATGTAGCTAAATATAAAGGTTGCTATCAGCTAGCATAGCAGCTTGTTTGGCTTTTCAGGTCACATGATCGGTTCTGTCGATCACATCAGACTCTCTCATTTTCCTCACTTTATCTTAATATAATCAATTTAATTCAATCATTTATATTTATTGGTTTTGGTTATTGCCTTATACTACTACACTTTTCTATTTTCCTTATCTCAGGCCACAATCTAGTTAATTTCAACTCCCTGATTACTTCTTAAAATAATTTCTTTAGATGGAATAATTATGACGGAGTATTAGAGCCAGGCTAGGGGTATATTTTCTTCTATTTCGAGAATAAAGTCGTAAAATTACAAGAATCAAGTTGTATTTTATGACAACTCCTCCAAGAAGCCCTTTCTTCCCTAAAATGAGTCATGTGGAGCATCATGTGAAGTTCTACTTTAGCATCGGTTTGATAAATCAGGAAATCTTTTAGCAGCAGCATCAAACTGGGCAGGATGTCAAAGTGGACTCTGGTGGCTGATTGGTGGAACTGGTCGGACGTCATCTGCTGGGCGGAGCTCCAAGCTTTCTTTCTGAAACAGTTTGCTGTATGATGACTTCATTCTGTAATGTTACGACTTTATTCTCTTAATATTACGTATTAATTGTATATTATATATCAGATATAAGCAAAAACTGCGTAAACACGCGGAATTGCTTCCGGTTGATCGTAAAGCGTTATTTCAGAAAAGACGGCTGAAAACCTGAAAAGTCAGGTTTCTGGGCTGTTGCTGAGAAACACAGTTTGAGCTCCTTCCAAAAATTCTCTATTGGGTTCAGGTCTGCTCTGATGCATGCTGGGTAAAGCGGGAGGGGCGAGAACGACATCCAGGGACTTTGTCTGTTCTCGCTCTTCTTCTTCTTGTGAATTGCAACAGTTCTAGGGCTGATGACGTTTCAAGAGTACACAGATTGAGAACCGGCCCTGGACTCACAGGTGGCATCAAGGAAATTAACTTGTTCCCCCCCTCAACGCCAGATGACAAAAGCCCTCCGTAAATATTTCTATTTACAAAACTAATTCTTTCCCAAAATAATGGAACATATTTTACTCCATACTGCAGCTGGCGGATCTTCTTGTTCTCATTGGATCCTCACAGGGATCAGGATCCATTTGGGTCGGTGTGTTCTGGTCAGGATAGAGTTTATGCTTTCCTGACAGAATCTGGTTCTGGTTCTGGAGTTGGTCTGAACTGGTAGGAACCCATCAGGAACTGGATCTGCTGCTCCCCACTGAGCTCTGATGTTCTGTAAAGTTCTGCCACCGAGTCTGCCTTAAATCTTCAACCATTTGAATCAAATCCACAAACCTGTCATTTTAGGTTAAAACCAGAGAAGGGTTTTGTTTTTTCCTGGTCTTTTTCTAATTAGGTGTGGATCAGATTCAGTGTTTCCATCTTTGTTTACCTCGGTCGCGGCGGCTGTCTGGGTTTAGGTCTGGGCCGCCCCAGATTAACGTCCTCTTCTGTGTCTCTTTTCCCAGATTCTCGCTTGAAGATGAGCCGTCCAACCTGGACGAGATGCCCCTGATGATGTCCGAGGAAGGCTTCGAGAATGACGAGAGCGACTACCAGACGCTGCCCCGCGCCAGAGCGGGCCAGAGGCACAGAGGGCTGGGCTGGTTCCTGCTGGGAGGCTGGAAGGTCCTCTGTAGCAGGTAGGGCTGCTCTTTCACATCACAGAAACCAGCTTCTGCTCCCAGTCTTGGTTTAAACCTTGTTGGACAAAGAAGAAAGTAAATCTGTATCTATTCTGGAACCAGATCAGGGTCCGAATGAAGGACGTTTCCATATATATGGGTCCTCTGAGCTCCAGATATCTGCCGTTTACTAACCGGCTGTCCAGGTCCTGTCCTGTATTCCATCCTGAAGCTGCTAGATGCTCATCATCATGCTGTCACTCAGCTCTGCAGAGACCAGCTGCTGATCCATTCATTCAGCTGCAGTGTTCTGGAGAAGAAAGCATCTAATAACTGCAGAACTGGACCTGGACACCCCTGGTCTACATCATCAGGGCTCAACATGGAGCACGACTCATTATCAGAACTGCTGTGCATGGCGGTAGATGCTGTGCTAACAGCTCAGAATGAGGAAGATGGGTCCGAACGAAGGGGAGCGTGTTTTTGTGTCTCAGCCTGATGCTGCGTTCAGGGTCTGTCTGGAACAGAGTGACACGTTTAAACTTGTTTATTTTGATGGTTTTATTCTAGATTCTGTCCCAGATCTAACATCTTTTTTTTTTCTTTACTATAACATAAAAAACTCACTTTAATATTTTACCAGTGATATTTTCCTTTTTCACTGATTGAACTCATGGAAATTGTCTTTTATTTCTCTCTATTTGGACTCTAATCTGCTTTATTCAGGTTTAACGGGACTCTTTGCTCTTAAAGGAAAAAGCAAGGTATAATCAATGGATCATTATTTATACCTAAAACTAATACGTTCGCTGGGATTTAATGAATTTAGCGTTAATCAATAGAAAAAATAAAATAAAACCAATAATTTTTGTGGCAATCACTGAGTCTGGGAGCGGCCATTTTTTTCCCAGATATAGCAACCCCTCCCTCCTGCCATCTTCCAGCAGTGACGTCACGGTGCGGTAAGCCTAGCGCCATTCTCCCCGCTTTCCAAGCTAAATCAATGGGAACTACTAGACACATCTGCAATCAACAACAATTATTGAAGATTTCCAGAGGACTTCACCATTGAAATTCACCAGAGCTATAGTGAAACTGACAATGCCCACGTGCATGGCAGCTGGATGCTGGAATACATTGGGTAAAAGTGGAAAAAAAAGAGTTATTCCACCTTTCTGATTCCTGATCCTCCACGGACGGGTTGGTCGTTGGATCGCCAACTTGAAGAGGGAGGATTTGCCACCGAACTTCTGGCCAGAGAAAAATCACGTAATATGGCAGCAGTCTAAGCTCCAGTCCTCCAGCAGTCTAACCCTATAGCAGCATAACTATGGAGCTAGCTCAGGATGAAACCTGAGTATTTTGGATGAGGTATAAAGAAGGTAAACCTTCCGCTGAAGTAATTTTGGGAAGGGGCGAAAATACTGGTTAGCTGATTGGCCTATGTTGGTGATAGACGGGCCAAATAAACCAATCAGATCAACGAAGCATATGACGTACTAACAGAGCGACGACGAAGAGGAGCCAATTGATAGATCAAACTCTTGCTGAAACCAGTCGGGAGAAGAGCAAAAACATCTTTTCCTCTGAGAAAAGCCTCCAGAGCAGTGTTTTGCTCTTCTTTCATTGAAGAAATACTCTGTAATTACGATACAACTTGCTCGATAGCCACGCTAACGCTAGTTTCATCGGCTGAAGCCGCCATGTTCTTTAGACTGAACTGTGGCGCTTCTCGTTGCGTCACACCTCAACCCGCCTCAAAGCCAACGCTGATTGGACATTCGTTTGGTGAACGGCTCCAAATTTTCTTCAACGGAGAGTCTCCAGACTGATTAGCGAGTGAAACCTTGAAAGCTCGCGAGATCAGGATGGTCTCACGAGGCTAAAAATTGCCCCCCTCTGCATCAGGCTGGTAAAGCTGTTCCTGGGTACGCGATTGTGATTGGTTGGGAGGAAGTAGTGATCGTAGCATCAACCTACATGATAGGCTACAATGAAAAGGAAGGAAAAACTGTGTTTCTTTATCAAACTTTTATCGACCCTTTTTTTTATTGCACCCCATTTCCATCGATCAATATATATTGTTATTGAATTATCGTCTGCCCTACTTATTAGTACTGGATTGGAGATCCTTTACCTAAAATCATGTATAAGAAAACCTGTTTTTGTTTTTTCAGTCGGCATTTAAATCATCTGGATCATAAAATTGTTCAAATTTAATGATGGGCTATTTTATTTTTTTTGGGGGGGGTTGATTGCTCAGCATATTGTAAAACAAATATTCAAATATATGCATTAGGGAGGTACGTACCCCTCTTCATAAAAGAGAAAACTTTGGTTTGAAAATGTCTGCTTATCAGTTAATGGTTAAGATCAATTTCAGTTAATTGATGAATGAATAATTAGCGTCGTTAGTAGGAACCTGCCGCTTAGTGTTTATGGTCGGACTGTCTTCCTGTCCAACATGAACATGTAGTTAATATCTTGGTTCTCTTCAGGGGAAGAGAAATTCTGCAGGTAGAGCAACCGGACCTCTGCAGCAGCTCGGATATTTAAAGCTTGGCAGCAGCAGAGATGCGTCCCTGTGCTTCTTTCTGACCCGGTTCTTAGGGTGTCGGAGCACACGTGGCGCCCGATGCCGGCCATGGCGCTCTGAGATGATCCGTTTGCGTTCCTAACGCTCTGGTAGCTGTGCATGAACTGCAAAGACAGGATAAGGACGTTTTTTTTTTTTTTTTGGTTGAGTTCCTCGATCCGCACCGTCGGTCCAAAAACACTTTGGGGTCAAACGGAAAAGGACGCTTCCTCCGACTGATGATTCATTTCAAAGGTTCTGTCCTCGACAAGGACGCCAAGAGGAACGTTTGTTACGGCGGAACAACAAAGTGGAACAAATGTTTGTGGCGCTGCGGTGACATGTACCGATGTAGGGAGGGTGGCTGTGCCGCTTCCTCGTTCAAGCTACATATTGAACCCCCCCCTCCCTCCTATGAACAAATGGGATATTTCACAGCTGACCAGTTTGATGCTTTCCAGTAATTTTCTGTTTGCTTAGTGCAGGATTATAAAACGCAAATAATTCCCAGTGAATAAACCCTGACTGTTCAAATGGCTTATTATTTAAATAGCATTCATTTGCTCAAATAATGGCTCTTATGAACCTGAACTGAGGGGGTGGGGGGGTGCAGAGAGGCTGAAAACATGGAGGCCAATGCAAACAACACTTTTCACCAAAGTTGATTTATTTAGCTTTATGTTTTGCCAACTTGCTCAGAAAGTGGAAAAGCCAAGTCGCTCAGCATGACGGCACACAGCGAGCGACACTGTCCCCCACACACCCCAGGTGCCAGGCCAGGTGGAGCTCGCATCAGGCTGCTTTCACCGTATTAACCCCCCCGCCCCCGCCCCCTTCTGTTTGCATTTTATATCAGATATGAGAGATAAGCTCCATGTAGTCATTAACAGGTTGAAGCAAAGTCACAGACTTTTGCAAAGTCTCTGCCGTCCTTTCAGTCTGATGATGAAGAGTCGTTTCCAGCCGCGGCTGGTGGAGTTTTCTCTGGGGGACAGACATATATACCAAAAACCAATCAAACATAAATAAAGTTATCACACCAGTAAAATTATTTAAATACCAACAATTTGTACATAAATCTTGCCCTTCTGAGGCTTTGTGAGGATAAATCTGTGTTTTGGTCCAATATTGTGTCACACCAGTTTAATAATGGAGAAGCTAATAGTCAGCTTTATATTTTTTTTATATATGAAAACTATTTTTTTTGATAATGTGTTTATTTAAAAGCAACTATGCAAATTAACGACCATCTAGAAAAGATTATATTCTATTATTTTCCATGTGAATCCCAGATTGTTCTTTCTCTTTTGCCTTTTCTACAAAGTTCTTTAAATCAGTCCTAGCTGTCTTTATCCATGCTGGATCAGATCCTGACCTTTGGAAAAGGAGGCAGGGAAAGCAGGATAAAGCCTTAGCCTCGCTGCATGCAGTTAGCCCCGCTGCATGCAGTTAGCCTAGCCTCCCTGCATGTAGTTAGCCTCGCTGCATGCATTTAGCCTAGCCTGGCTGCATGCAGCGGGGCTAACTGCATGCAGCGGGGCTAAGTGCATGCAGCGGGGCTAACTGCATGCAGTTAGCCTCGCTGCATGCATTTAGCCTAGCCTCGCTGCATGCATTTAGCCTAGCCTCGCTGCATGCATTTAGCCTACCCTCGCTGCATGCAGTTAGCCCCGCTGCATGCAGTTAGCCCCGCTGCATGCAGTTAGCCTTGCTGCATGCAATTAGCCTCGCTGCATGCAGTTAGCCTAGCCTCCCTCCTGCATGTAGTTAGCCTCGCTGCATGCATTTAGCCTAGCCTCGCTGCATGCAGTTAGCCCCGCTGCATGCAGTTAGCCCCGCTGCATGCAGTTAGCCAAGCCTCCCTGCATGTAGTCAGCCTCGCTGCATGCAGTTAGCCTAGCCTCGCTGCATGCAGTTAGCCTCGCTGCATGCAGTTAGCCCCGCTGCATGCAGTTAGCCCCGCTGCATGCAGTTAGCCTAGCCTTGGAGCTAAACCAGGTCCTGCAAAAAGACCTTCTTTTTATTGAATGCAAAATCTTTATATTATATAATACTTTTTACAATCTTGGTATAATTCCTGCTGTAAGTGGGTCTTTCTGTCAGCTAAAGGCAGGTTTTAGAGTCTCTTTACTCCAGTTAACGATTAATTGATTACTAAATTATTTGACGATTATTTCAATAATCATTTAATCAGATTAATTATTTCAGCCTTAATAGACATACAGTTCTCTTTATGTAAGGCTATTTTCTAGGGTTTAGCAGGTTTGATGTGGAATTAGATGATTTTCATTATCTTATCTAATTATTATATTTATAAAAAACATAAATCCTCATTCCATTAATCAGCTGGTTTACCTGCTCAGATTAAGGCTAAATACTTTCTTTCCATCCATTTAGGGCTGGGCGATATGAAAAGCATCTAATAGCTGGGAGGATTGAGTCCTTCATGCTAAGCCTGCTATGAGGAGTGGCGGCCTAGTGGTTAGGGCTTAGAGCGTGGAATCCTGAGGTTCTGAGTTCAAGCCCCACTCCCACAGACTGCCACTCTGGGTTCCTGAGCAAAGACCCTTAATCCCACACTGCTCCAAGGGTCCAAGCATAGAGCCCTGAGGCTTCCGCAGGTTAGAACCACCACAGGAAGAATAATAAAAAGAGATTAGATTAGTGCTGAACCACAAGTGGTGCATCATTAAAATCTAAACATCGAAGAAAACTTGAGCTGGTTTGATTTTTCTTGAAACAAATATTATTTGGATCAGCATCTATAAAGTTTAATCTTTAAATTATTCCAATCTTCCTGAAAAAGATGAGTCCTTATTTTTAAACTGAAATCCCTGAGCCTGTGAAAGTAGAATGGCGTGGGTCTAGTTGTCCCCCTCCTAAGCAGAGCTAACGCTGATGCTAACAGGCGGATCTGTGCTGCTTTCCCTCCCCAGGTGCTGTGACTGTCTGGCTCACATCTGTCGGAGGAAGAAGGAGCTCAAGGCTCGGACCGTTTGGCTCGGATGTCCAGAGAAATGTGAAGAGAAGTATCCGAAAAACGCCATCAAGAACCAGAAGTACAACATCCTGACCTTCGTGCCTGGGGTGAGTCAGCGGCAAAAATGGTTTCCAATGCGTAAAGTTTCAAATCATTTATAAGAAGACATGAAAAATTTAAGCTGTGTTGGACGGTCCTCGCAGTTCAGCACCGCCGCCTCCATGCGTCCACCCAGCCAATTGACACGTTTCACACTTCACCACTACACAGTGTTAAGAGTTAAGCCCTAAACACACTGGTCGCCTACGACTTTTTAATCTCGATATGATTTTTTCCATGTGATCGCACAGAGCTACAAACTAGCGTCCTGTACGGTGTCTGGAATAGTGTTAGAGGTGTGCCAGGCATTGTGGACGGCACTACAGCCAGTATCTGCCCTTAGCTACCAAACAGTAGGGCCCTATAATTTCCGCGATCACATAATCGCGGACAGAATCGCAGAATTGGCAAATTAACGCGGAATCTAGTGTAAACGCGGAATATCTACATTTGAAATGAAATTCTGTTTTTGTGTGGGAAAATGCACACCGGGGGATGCAAATCTGGGCGACACAACCCCTCCCCCCCCGCTCCGTCATTTCCGCTAACCCTCCCCCATCAAAACATTGCAAAAATGGCGAAGCGGCTCTCCACAGCTCGGCTTTCGGCGAAAAAGTTGAGAAACACGACGCTAAGCCCCGAGTACAGAGCCGAGCAGTTCCCTCCTGACTTTTACGTGTCAGGTGAACGATTGTTTTGCAAGTTTTGTCAACATTCCATTGATTGGAAGCGCAAAAAAACATGGACTGACCGATTGTCATCCAAAATCCATGTTAAGAACAAGGTGAAGTACAATAACGCTAGCAAGGCCACCGCGACCCTACAGACGTGCCTTACTGCTACGTTAAAAGCACATTCTTTTAACGACTGAAATAAAAGTAAAGGGTAAAAAAACTGAATTTGCAAAAATTAAAACGGAAAAAACTGAATTTTTAAAAATGTAAACGGAAAAAACAGTATTTTCAAAAATTTTAACGGAAAAAACGGAATTTGGGAAAAAATTAAACGGAATTTATAGGGCCCTAAAACAGGAAATACGCATAGTGTAGAGTAGGGATGGAGCGGTTTATGAAAAGCGTCCGAACCGTTCGGTTCGACTGTCTCAGTTCGGTTCGCGTGTGTTGCGTTCGGTTCATGCGCTGCTCCTTTTTCTCATAGGCGAAGCGTTTACACTCCAGAGCAGAAGGTGGCGGTACTGCGACCAAAGCCAACCACCAGTAGTAAACAAGAAGAAGAAGAAGCGAAGCAGCGTAGCCGGGTGTAGCAGAAAAAAATCAGTTGTTGTGGAGAATTGTGTGGGTATGGCGAGTGGGAAAGAACAGGAGTTGGAAGACGCGCCAGCAGCACTTTATAGGTCTGCTGTATGGGACCGCTTTGCATTTAGAGTGACCTACGATGACGGCGGGAAGAAAGCTGTGGATAAAAGTGCAACAGTGTGCAAGCATTGTGCAACACGTTTTGTTTATGCTAACAGCAACACGACCAACATGTCAGGCTAACAATCAACATATACCGAACTGAAGCGAAAACCGTGACCATGAAACCGTGAACCGAACCGAACCGTGGATTTTGCGAACCGTTCCACCCCTAGTGTAGAGCGGATTTAGATCTGACCAATCGGAGGCCTCATGTCTGCGGCACTGTTTGCAGTCACCTATAATTTTGGGGCGGTGCACCAGAGTGTTTGCGGGAAGGGGGGGCATATCTGCGTTAACTGCAACACACGCAGGCGACCTGGTTTCTGAGTATAAACCAGACTTAAAGAGGGACAGAGATAACCTTACTCCACCAGATGGATTTGCTCCGCATATCCATCTGGAAACCTTCCGTTGAAGTAATTTTGGAAGGGTCGAAAATACTGGTTAGCTGATTGGCCTATGTTGGTGATAGACGGGCCAAATAAACCTGATCAATGAAGCATATGACGACGAAAACACAACCACCAGCCAGGCTACTCTTGCCGAAACCAGTGGGGAGAAGAGCAAAAACATCTTTTCCTCTGAGAAAAGCCTCCAGAGCAGTGTTTTGCTCTTCTTTCAGTGAAGAAATACTCTGTAATTCCCATAAAACTTGCTCCATAGCCACGCTGACGCTAGTTTCATCGGCTGAAGCCGCCATGTTCTTTAGACTGAACTGTCGCGCTTCTCGTTGCGTCACACCTCAACCCGCCTCAAAGCCAACGCTGATTGGACGTTCGTTTGGTGAACGGCTCCAAATTTTCTTTAACGGAGAGTCTCCAGACTGATCTGAGAGTGAAACCTTGAAAGCTCGCGAGATCAGGATGGTCTCACCAGGCTAGGACAGAGATTCGAGAACTGGGAAATTCAATTTCCAGTCATCAGAAACCAGTCAGGCCTGTAAGTTTATATGGATTTCAGCCTCCCAGCCCGTTCAGGCCAGAAGGTTCCCTATAATTCTGATAATCATGTGAACCCTGGTAAAGTCTTCCCCTCATATTTACTGTATATAAAGCCCAGTGGCCTTCTTTGTATCTAATAGTTATCTCTTCTGCCTCTAAATGAGGGGTTTACCTGGTTGGGGACGCTGGAGATCCATCAGTTACTTATTAAAAAGCAAATTGCTCCATGATTAAGAGAGCAGCCTTTGGCTCGCTTCATTAAATGTCAACTGTCTATTAGAGACGTAGATATTCCCATCGACGACCAACCAAACGCCTCCATTATTCTCCCTCTTCCTTGAATTATTAAATACACACAAATTGAGTTTAGCAGGATGCATTCCCCCAAAAGGTCAGGAGGTTCATTAACTCGAGCGCCTCGGCCATTGATCCCGTAGTCGCTGATGGTCTTTGACGCAGCGCCTTTCTCTCATTATTGCAAACATTACTCAAAATCCGACCTTAGATGAAGAGAAATCCGACTTCGTCTGGCTGACTGAAGGCTAATTAACTTGAAGGGCTGCAGCGTTGTGCGGAAATTTAAACTTACCTGGATTTGACTCTTCATGTGTTTGTGTTTATTTTTAAAGCACCAATTCAGAACCCGTCATCACAAGCAGTGTTGTTTTCATCAATAATGAGGATGACGAAATCATTTTTCTATTTTTCGTCATTATATTTGTTTCTCTAAAAACCCGGCTATGTGACTAAATGTGACTAAAACTTATAATAGATTCTTCCTGAAGACTAAGACTAAATCTAAGATGCTATTAAAAACAACCCTGATCACATTCAGTAAAACTGAAGGTTCAACGTTTCTGTAGAAGGAAAACCAGCTGATTGCATCCAGGATTAAATCCTCCTGGACGAGCAGGTAGAGACGGTAGATATTCGCTGAGTTACGATTCAGCGGCTGCGTCCTCCGAAGGCCAGATTCATCGGCCGATTACGTCACGGCGCCGCGCCGTGGCCTGTTCAGATTGGAAGACTCCTCGTAATGCGGCCGACAAATGCGTCGTTCTTTTTGCCCGTTTTGAAGGTCAGGTCTGCTGTATCCTCCGTAGCCAGGTGTACTCAGGTGTATCATCTGAGTGAAGTTCACCCCCCCATCTTCTTCAAATGAGACAAAATTAGTGTCAAACGTTTGTGCTACATTTGTGCAGCAAAAATCTTCGTTTGTGCCGCTATCATTTTAAAGATATAAAGAAATATTTCTAGAGGTCATCAAAGGTCAACCAGCCCCCCCACCTTCTTCAAATCACACGAAATGAGTGTCAATTAACTCGGCTCCGTTTGTGCTGGTTTGTGCAGCAAAAATGTTTGTTTGTGCTGCTTTGGCTTTGAAGATATTAATGAAAATGTAAAGGTCAAAAGGTCAACCAGCCCCCCCACTTCTAGAAACATTTATTTATATCTTTAAAATGATAGCGGCACAAATGAAAATTTTATTAATTATTAATTAATTGGCATTCATTTCGTCTGATTTGAAGAAGGTGGGGGGGCTGGTTGACCTTTGATGACCTCTGAAATATTTCTTTATATCTTAAAAATGATAGCGGCACAAATGAATCTTTTTGCTGCACAAACTTTTGACACCAATTTTGTCTAATTTGAAGAAGGTGTGGGGGCTGGTTGACCTATTGACCTTTACATTTTCATTAATATCTTCAAAGCCAAAGCAGCACAAACGAAAATTTTTGCTGCATAAACAGCTGAGTTAATTGACACCCATTTCGTCTGATTTGAAGAAGGTGGGGGGGCTGATTGACCTTTGATGACCTCAGGAAATATTTCTTTATATCTTTAAAATCATAGCAGCACATATGAAAATTCTTGCTGCACAAACGTAGCAAAAACATTGGACACTAATTTTGTCTGATTTGAAGAAGGTGGGGGGCCAACTTCACTCAGGTTTAGGTATCCCATGATTCATTGCGAGTCCAAGCTAGCCGGCTGCTCCGTGCTCAGAGGAAAAAGGGAAATGACGCCGAACAGTGGTGAATATTGGAAGTTCAGTTTAATATTATCCAAGTCCGTCAATAGTTCCGTCTGAAATGAATGAAAATAGTTGTTTTAATGGTTATTGAGTCAGATATGTGGCGGTTAAGTTTGGTTTATCTAAAGGTTTTTATCTGTTACTGGGTAAATGGGTTTGGCTGGAATTTAAGGACAGATTCTAATATATCTGCAGGGTGGGGGGGGACTATAAACCTGATATCTGAGATGACGGTACTTCTGCTGAAGCAAGAACAGTAGTGAGAAAACGGTATCCATTCTTTGCCTGCTGTTTGTGTCAACTGTCACGGTTGCTAGGCGACGGTGTATGCTGAGTGAGGGGCGGTTAGAGCTGGAGAAGGATGGACCAGTTTACTTTCACAAACTGTAAATAAACACATCATTGACTCTACAGAAATCCCTCATACTGAGCATGCATGAGGGCAACTGTGGGGAGGAAAAACTCCTTTTAACAATAAAAAGCATCCAGCAGAACCAGACTCTGTGTGAGCCAGTTTATGTCAAAGGATGAAAGAGAGCACATCCAGTTGATCACAGAGAAAGCTGAGTCCATAGCTACGTCTAGGAGAGAAACAGGACTAGACATCAGCAATTACCTTAGAGCAGCAACTGTTGCTGTCGTCAATCAGAGGGAGGTTATCAGGTTACCTCCATCGTCTTCATCGTCCAGAGAATCTCAGACGGCTCCGGTCTTCCCAGGAGTGGTCGTCCCAGCAACTCCACCTCTGACTCTACAGGTCACAGTTACAGGGTCAGAGGTCATGACCCTGACCTAGTGACCTCTTCTCTCTGAGCCCAGTAGTAATTAAAGCTGAAGTCTGTAAGTTTTTAAAAATCACTTTTTTGTCATATTGGCTAAAACTGTCCCTATGCCCAGCAGCAGTACATGTGATATGTAACCTGTGAAAAAAACTGCTTCAATTGGTCCCGCCTACTGCCTGTATTTCAATCTGGAAAGAATAATTCGGGACGAGTCAAAACAACCAATCACAGCCAGAGGAGCGTCTGATGGAGTGTCAATCACAGCTCACACACGCTGAATCCCGCCCCCCCCCTTCTGGTCGCATGCGGTAGCCGCGCAGATGCTGTGAGAGGGGTGGAGCTTGGAGGTGGGGCATGAGTGAAGCAGAGAGGGTGGGGGAGTGGCGTGAAACCTGTTTTTCTTCAAATTTTCAGTCGAAGTCTGCTCTCTCCTCAATGTTACAGACTGCAGCTTTAAATCTGCATGAACTGGATTTGCTTAAATCTGAGTCTCCAGAAATGGGCTGTGTGACGGAACCGGACCTGCTTCAGAACCAGGACCTCCAGACGCTGCAGCAAACATTCAGTGATCTCCTCTCTCCTCCAGGTTCTCTACCAGCAGTTCAAGTTCTTCCTCAACCTGTACTTCCTGGTGGTGGCCTGCTCCCAGTTTGTGCCGTCGCTGAAAATCGGATACCTGTACACCTACTGGGCGCCTCTGGTTTGTAGCTATTTTCCTCCTTTTTTCCTCCAACTGTTCATTTCTATTCAGTTTATTTCTATAGCGCCAATTCCCATCATGTCATCTCAGGTCACTTTCCAGTTCACCAGATCATCCAGTCAGATTGATTCAAAGTTTTCTATCTAAGGAAAACCAGCTGATTGCATCGACTCATTGACTCTTCAGCAATCCCTCACACTAAGCATGCTTGTAGCGACAGTGGAGAGGAAAAACTCCCCTTTAACAGGAAGAAACCTCCAGCAGAACCAGGCTCAGTGTGAGCGGCCATCTGCTGAGGCCCACTGGGGTTCAAGGAGACAGAAGCAGACATAGAAAAAGAAGCATAGATACAAAAGGCAACTGTCAACCAGCTCCACAGGCGGCCCCGTCCAGGAAACACACAGCCAGGCAGACGAGCTCCGAGCCAGCTCCCATGTCAGAGGATGAAGAGAGCACATCCAGTTAGTCACAGTCAGAGAAACAGGACTACACTGGAAAACAGGCCAAGCTCCAACATCTAGAAACAAAGGTGTTGATGGCAGCAGCACAGCTGATATTTCTCTCCAGGATGGAGTCACAGCCAAACAGGAACAGACCAGATGAAGCTACTATGAGAAAAAGCAGAGAGAGCAGAACGTTAGAGATTGAAGTAACAGATTCTGCAGAGTGGGAGAATAGAGATAGAATGAAGCAGAATGATGAAAAAGGGGTCCCTATGTCCTCCAGCAGTCTAAGCCTATAGCAGCAGAGCTATAGAGATAGAATGAAGCAGAATGATGAAAAAGGGGTCCCTATGTCCTCCAGCAGTCTAAGCCTATAGCAGCAGAACTATAGAGATAGATCAGGATAACCTGAGCCACTCTAACTAGAAGCTTTATCAAAAAGGAAAGTTTTAAGCTTAGCCTTCTATCTATCTCTTTATAAATCCCGTATTGCTGCTTCCTTGTGTTTTCATACAATTATATTTATTTGACTTCATGTATTTTTGGATTATTACAGTATTTTTTTAAACATATTTTCTCCGGTTTAGTGTTTTAAGCAGCAACCTTTTTTAAAGCAAGTCTCCTATTAATGCAGCTTTCAGAGAACTGAACAACTTTTCCTGTGAAATTATTGATGCAGAGTTTTTTTTTTTTTGCCTGCTCAGGGATTTGTGATGGCGGTTACGATGGTGCGGGAGGCGGTGGACGAAGCGCGGCGCTATCAGCGAGACAAAGAGATGAACTCTCAGCTCTACAGTAAACTCACAGTCAGAGGTCAGCAACGCACGCCGCTGAGGAAGACCTTCTAGTCTGTTGGTTTAACTGAGTTTATTTAGATATTTTCTTTCCCCTGGCTGACAGAAAATAATCTGAGATCTTCTTTGTCTTAATATAAATTGAATGTTATGGGTTTGTATTTAAAAAAAATAAAACCTGCAGCCCTGTGTGCCTTAGTTCATAGCTGATATCTGAACTGAGTCTTCTGACCCTAACGGGATATGGAGTGAATTTTGTTTCATAATTGAACACGTTTTATTTTAGCTAAATAGTGGGAGAAAAAAATGCAATCCAGAAATTAAACTTGGAATAAGTTTTTATGTAGCTCTGCTGTTTCTATGAATTTTTTTTTCATATTTGTTTTTAAACAAATATTTTTTATAGATTTTATATTTTTACATTATTTTTTTTCATATTTAAAATTTGTTTTAATAATATAGTTTATAATATTTTAAATTTTTTTGTCTTTGTTAGATTTTATATTCTGGATTATTTTCATATTTAAATAATTCAAATAATATAATTTATAATATACATTTTTTTTCTTAGAGTTTATATTTTACATTTATTTTTATATTTCATTTTTTTTAACATAGTTTATAATCTTTCTTTATTCTTTGTTAGATTTTACATTATTTTCTTATTTAATTTTATTTAAATAGTATAGTTTATAATATACATTTTTTTTTCTTATATTTTATATTTTATTTACATTATTTCTATATTTAATGTTATTAAAATAATATAGTTCATAATCTTAAATAGTTTTTTTGTAGATTTTATATTTCACATTATTTTCATATTTAAATTATTCAAATAATATAGTTTATATTTTTTTTCTTAAATTTTATATTTTACATTTATTTTTATATTTCATTTTTTTAAACATAGTTTTAAATTTTTCTTTATTCTTTGTTAGATTTTACATTATTTTCTTATTTGATTTTATTTAAATAGTATAGTTTATAATATACATTTTTTTTCTTAGATTTTATATTTTATTTACATTATTTCTATATTTAATCTTATTAAAATAATATAGTTCATAATCTTAAATTGTTTAAAATTTTTCTGAGATTTAATATTTAAAATGTATTTTATATTAAAACATTTTCAAATAATATAGTTTATAATCTGAATTCTTTCTTTGTTTTTCTTAGATTCATTATTTTCACATTATTCAGGTTGAGTTGCTCGCTATTGATGCGTTCGCTAACGCATCGACCATCAGAGGAAAATGGAGTGAGGAGTAAAAACAGTTTGAAAAGAAGGCAATTTATAAAGCTAAAATCTCAATAACAGAAATAAATAAATTCATTTTGTAATGTTTTATTGATAAAAGTCAAAGTTATTCTAAAACCCCATCTTTTATTTAAAAGTTTTTATGGTTTTGTTTAAGGTGGCCCTTTTTTTTCCAGCTTTCTATTAACAAATCATGACCTTTGACCCAATAATGGAACCAAATTCTCTTCATAGCGGAACCAGATCTGGTCCACATAGTCACCCTGTTAGTGGAATAAAGGAAAACGTTATTCTAACATTTGTTAGATCCAGAAATCTGCGTTTATCGCAGCTTTTTAAACCCCATTTCTGCCGTTTTTTTTATTTTTCTGTAACTTCTGCTTCATTTTTCAGGTAAAATCCAGGTGAAAAGTTCGGACATACAAGTCGGAGACCTGATAATTGTGGAGAAGGTAAGTGTTACCTGTTCAGATCTGCGTTTCTATGGTGATGGATGTGTGACTGAGACGGTGGGTTTATGTCAACTAATCCTAATATTCTCAGAGGAAATGAGCAGCAGTCAGGAAGAATCAGGATTCCGTCCTTTCATGTCTGCACAGCAGATCAGATCGGCCCCTGAAGGGACAATCTTTTTTTAGAGCGGTCAATATCTTACCAGCCATACGGATCTCCTTTGGTGTTGTCCTCCAACCATTTGGTCATTTTGTCTCACTAATAAACTGGATCTTTAGGTTTTAAATGATGAGTAGAAGGTGATCAGAAAACTTCAGCCGGCCTCTGTGGACCATTCAGAGCAGAACGATCACTGTGCTTATGTCGAGAAGAAGGAATTAGATTTAAATCCTTTATTGTCCCCTAGGGGCCAATTCATGTACAGGGGAATCCATAAAATCTAAACCTGACAATAAACAAAAAATAAATAAATTTAAAACATCACAAAAACCAAACCAGGACTGGAGGCAGAATAATAATCTAGACCAGGGCTCTAGATCAGAGGTCTTCAACAGGGGGTCCGCGACCCCTAGGGGGTCCGCGGAGGTACTGCATGGGGGTCGCGAAAGTCTTGGTTGATTACTTTTTTTATATTCCCTCCTGCAATTTTTTGCACTAATTAAAATGTCTTTAAATCCAAATTAACATGAATTCAACACACTGTAGTAAACAGATAAATGGAGGCAGAAGATGTCTTTCAGTCATCGATGCACACATTCAGAGACACACAGGAGCTCTTTCAAACCTGGGCACCGTTTCATTCACAACACCTGTCCCATCAACCAGGAATCAGATTCAGAAATACTTTAATAATCCCAGGGAGGAATTACTTTCGTTACATGACTCCATTTGTAATAGAGTGACTATAGGACCAGTTTGATATAACACAATTTAATACAATACATATAATTAGGGGGTCCCTGCTCCATCTCGCAATCAGTTTGGGGGTCCTTGGCTTTGAAAACGTTGAAGACCCCCACACCGCTGAGACCCCACCATCGTTACCAGCTTAGCAGAGAAAAACTGCTCTCCACTTTCACCTGATGGGATGTTTTCTATCTCTCTCTGTAGAACCAGAGGATTCCAGCAGACATGATTTTCCTGAGGACGTCGGAGAAAACGGGTCAGTATCCAAACTGTGTTTTCTGATGCAACGACCGGTGAAAGAAACGTCTGTGCAGGATGTAGCCTGGTCCCCTCTGAACCCAAAGCGTTCCTCTCACATTGTTCCACTGACTGATGATCCGGATTCCAATCAATCGATGAGTTCTGCCTTTTTTCCGGAGGAGATGTTGGAAGGACATCACGTCCATCAATCCAAACCTTGTCAATATTCCCCATAGTGAGGCGTGGACGTCTCCGTCCCCTTCAGCGTCTCTCAAACTGCCCTCTTGTTTGGATGGCGTGGTGTTAATGTCCTCCATCACTCTGGGCGCCCCAGGGAGCGTTTACAGCTGCCCTTCTTGTCCCATAGAGGTTCCCATCCATCAGCTGTTTCATCTGTAATATTACCTCGGATCGATGCGTGCCTCACGCCTCGTCCACGCCGCTGCCGCTGAAGCTTTCTGACCAGGAGTCCAGATTGAAGACGATTTTATGTCATGCTCTCATTTATCTGTTTATCTGCTTTAGGGTTTATTAATAGAAACATTGATGGAAACTATAATCAGCACGAACCAAGCGCAACATTATAACCCAATTAGGGAACTACCAATTGAATAGATGAAGGAGGAAGTTTAATTGATTTATCTATATCAGGGGTTGGCAACCCAAACGGGTAAAAAAAAACACAAAAAACTAATCTTTCTGGAGCCGCATGAATGTAAAAGTCTTCTATAAGCCTCATATATCAGCTGTGCTGCTGCCATCAACACCTTTGTTTCTAGATGTTGGAGCTTGGCCTGTTTTCCAGTGTAGTCCTGTTTCTCTGACTGTGACTAACTGGGTGTGCTCTTTTCATCCTCTGACATGGGAGTGTTGATGGTTGTTTTTTTGTTTCTTCCAGGGTCGTGCTTCATCAGGACGGATCAGCTGGACGGAGAGACGGACTGGAAGCTGAAAGTGGCGGTTTGCTGCACTCAGCGCCTCCCAGCTGTTGGGGTATGGAGGGCGGGGTCAACGTTAACCTGACAGCTGCTGCATGTAGATGAAGGCATAGTGGAATTTGTTTTAAACTGGAGACATCAAGGCTGCAAGTTTTAAAACAATTTGAGTTTTTCAAGATACAGCACATAGAAAAAAAAACACCCAGACAGAAATGAGATGTTTCTGAGAGAAAGCTTCTGACCCATCCTGCCCTTAAAGTCCAATCAGCAATGTCTGCTGAGGAAGAGGAGGGTGCAGCTGCATCCTTACCTGTTTCCAGCAGTGAACGATGAAGACTCTAGAACCTGGAGGTGTCCCTGTGCCGCCAGTAGAGATGGAAAGAGGACTGAAGGTTGGGATTTGATGATGACGAGGAAGCTGAAGAAGGGCTGAAACAATTAATCGGATTAGTTTCTTATTGAAATAATCTTCAACTAATTTATTAATTGATCTGTGTAACTTTTGGCCACTACGGGGCGCTAGACCTGTAACTTAAGCCGGGCCTGCACTGTAGGACTTTTTTGCCCTTTTCAGGCCAATTTTCCAGTCACGCGAGAATTTTCCGGCCGACTTCTTTCAGCCTGATGGTGCGTGGTGTAGTGAACAGGGGGTAACGAGGGGCGACCAGCCTCTATCGACCACCTCCCCATCAGGAATCGTAACGTCAGGAGGAAATCAAACATGTTTGAAATTCAGTCGGCCGTCGTAAGGTGGTCGTGGGAAAATCGCTCAGTGGGCAAACAAGGATTCTTCTTCTTTTTCTTCCTCTCAGAGGAAAATGAGTTCTTTCTGTCAAACTGACAGACCGTAGTAGCCACGTTAGCTCAGCCATGTCTTTGTCCAAATACGTCGTCTCCTTTTCTTTTTAGGGCTTTCAGCACTAAATCGCCCAAATATCCAAGGCAGCGCGTTTCACTCTAGTGAGCTTCATGTTCCTCTCTACTCGTTTGGCTTCCAGATAGACGAGTCCGAGTAGCGCCATCTCACTGCGGAGCTGAGTCCCACCTGGTTTTTAGACGTACAGTGTGAGCAGGTAGATCGCATCAGAGCGTCGCACAGGGAGAGAACAAACATCGTGAGCTGTGAACTTTTAAAAACTGCGGTTTCATCGTACAGTTTGAGCCGTAGCTCTGTGCGACAACTGAAAATATTGCACAGTGTATGGCTAGCTTTATCCAACTAAAAAACTAAATCAGAGGTCACAGATGAGCCGACCGCGGTCTGGATCCGGACCCACCTGCTGCTAATTCTGACCTAACCTGATTTTAAACATTTATAAATAACTGCATGTTATCCGACGACAGTGTCTAACTTTACTTGCGCCTCTTCTCCTGTTAATACGGTAAAGCCCTGGGGAGCGTCCGGCTCCAGGCTGCACGTGATCCAAATGAGCCAATGAGCTGCTGTCAGTCTGGGTTGCTGCTGCTGCTACTTTTAGACACAGCAGGCAAACCTGTGGCAAGCCGGGCGATGGGAAAGAAGGAGAAGACCATGAGAAAAAGAGAGCAGAGAAAGTGTGGACTGCTGGAAGAACTGCGGTGAACTGGTGAAAGAAAAGTGAAATGGCGTGCTCAAAGATGACCCTGCACATTTAGAGGATGTTTGGCTCAACCTGCTGCTGTGAAGCAGGATTCTCCACCATGAACAGAATCAACAATAAATCTGGATCCAGGCTCAAAATGAGCTCCTTGATATGTGCTTGAGAATGGCTTAGTCTCTGGTTAAACCCAGGTTTAAAGCCTTGCAGGGCAGCCTAAAGCCCACTGCCAACATTAAGACAGAAAAAAGAAAGAAAATAAAAAACCATCAGTTCAGGGGTTTGAGAAAATATGGGAATCTGGAAATTATCTATAAACCAAACTGAACGATTGTTGTTCTCTACTTCAAAAAACACTTTAGATTTTAAGACAAAAAAAATCTAAAAATTCACTGTATAACATGGATACATATAAAACTCATTTTATTTATGTGTTAAATTCTGTTTAAAGTAACAGATTATAATTAAAAATGTCTCCTTTACTGGTTGATGATTTTTAATTGGTTACCGCTGGTTGAAATCATCAAGGTGTGACGCCAGTTTTAGAGGAGCAGTTCCATCGTCTCCCATAGATTTTTAAGATGAAGGCATCTAAACATGGAATGGTTGATTTTATTGTTATTTTTCTCTGCTCTCCTCTTGTTGCAGGACCTCTTCTCCATCAGCGCCTTCGTCTACGCCCAGAAGCCCCAGCTGGACATCCACAGCTTCGAGGGGAACTTCACACGGGTACTGCAGCCCGCTGACACTTTTATTACCTGAACAAACGCACAGTTTCCCCTGACAGAGCGGGGACTGCTCACAGGTGACGACAAAGAGCCGCTGCGTCCATCAAGGCGTCCCTCTTCCGTCCCATCCTGCTTGTTCCTCAAAGATTTCTCTTCTTTTCTTATTAATAGCAGATTAGTGCAGCCCCCACAGAGAGGAGAGCGGCGGTACAAAGGGGGGCTTTGTGGTGCGTCCTCGCTCTTGGCCACACATCAAGCTTAGTGAGCGAGCGCTTCCTGCGTGCATTCATCCTCCGTGGCCGAGCGTTCCCACAGAGGTGTTCCTTTCCTTCTCCCCCAGGACGGACACGGCAGCTTTGTTATGAACGGCAGAGTGATTCCAATGTCAGAGCGGTCAGGCGTCCTGCAACCTGCCATTTATTTTTTATGCTCCTCTTCCCGTGTTATTGCGGACTGACAGGAAGTGGCCGGTTAGGTATCATAATTATCATATCAGGCAGGAAAGTCGAGCTGAAACCAGAATCCGGATTCGAGCCGTCGGTTAAAACAGGACGCCTCTCCAGGGGCTGATCCGTCACAGGAATATCATTTACCTTCTCTCCCTCCAATATGTTTTTTGTTTTTTAATTTAAGGGAACTTCTAAGCTATGGAGTTAATGTTGTTCCACAATTGTTGAAAATCACACATTTTGTAAATTCAAATAAAAAAAAAATGCAATCCAGAAATGGAATTGCATTTTTTTCATGTATCACACTCGGAACCAACGCAAACACTGAGTGTCGACCAATTAAAATGCTTCTTTGCATTTTAAAGCCCCGCCCCCAGAAATAAAGAGAATCTTATCTGAAAAAAGGGAAAATAGACAATTTTAAGTGATAAGAAATTAAAATAAAAAATTTCTTACAGCAGTGTGTTGCAGTGAGCTTGATGCAGACATTTTTGATTTATGCTCAATATTGAAGCGTGGTCTGCGCTACACGCTGTGGGTCTAGATACGGCCGAGGCGGCAAGGAAGTGGGGGCGAGTTTAGTCCGACGAGGGAGGGACATGAGGGCCAAAAAGAGCAGAGATCCAGGTGGAAAAAGGGTCCCAGCGTTCTCGAGCACCTCGCTCTTCTAACGGGTCAAACTTCACGAGTTGTTTTCCGCAATTTCGGTCATAAAAACAAAACAAGCCGGCCTCCTGTCTGCGGCACTGTTAGCGGTCAGCTACAATTAGGGAGAGGAGCAGCGGAGCGTCTGTGGAGGGGGGGGCGGGACATCTGGAGCCGAGGTATTGCATTGCACTCATTGCACTGATCTTGTGCAGTATTGTATTTTTTGATGCAAGGCCTTGCAGAATCTGTAATGCAGGGGTGTTATTATTTTTCAGTGATTAATAGGAATAAGTGGAGTGCAACTTTTCTACTTCTGTTATTTTCTGTAGTTTCTCAAAAAAAAAAATGCATAACGATATTACAGCTTTCATTGATTTATTTCAAATTTGAAACATTGTCTAGCCTGTAAGGTAAAAAAAAAAATATGAATCGAATCATGGTGTATTCTTGAGTATCGAAAATAATCGAATCGTTGGGTCAGGAAATCGATACTGAATCGAATCGCCATGATGGATGTGATTTACACCCCTAGTATTTTTAAACTGTTTCTCCATAGTTCATAAAAACTTATTTAGTGCAGCAATAATGATCAGAGCTGCTCTCTGTTCCTTCTACGTAACAATCCAATCTTTTTTTACCCTTTGTAGTTTAACTCATTGATATTTATTGATTTTTTATAAGCAGAATGTCTGCAGAAGCAATGGCAGCTTGCAGATAGTGTCTGTCTCCCCCCAAAAAACTCCTGGATCAGCTTCTCTGATTGCTCCGGCGTGCAGCGGCAAAAGTTCAATTTACTGAACTCCAGCGTCCAATGCTCAGACGTGTTGCTAGATCCCTCTGCGCTGCATTCAATAGAACAAGCATGTAAACTTAGTATTAGTTTTGACTTTACTGAAAGTGTTTGAAGTCTCTGCGTCTCTTCTGTTGTTTGCAGGAAGACACAGACCCTCAGATCCACGAGAGTCTGAGCATTGAGAACACTCTGTGGGCGAGCACGGTGGTGGCATCTGGTAAGTGAGCTGCAGCTGTTCTTTCACAGATTATTCCCTCATTTAAAGCATAAAAGCCTACTAACAACTAACGATTATTTTGCAAATCGACTAATCTGTCAATTATTTCTCTGATTAATCTGTTACAAATCAGATAGCAAAAGGTTCCTTAAATATATATTTTTTAAGGAAATTAAACCAGGTGAAACTAAGACTTTTCCACTTGAGGAGAGTAGTTGTATTTTGCCTTAAATGCCAAAAGTTTTTTTTTTGTTTTTTTTTTTTTACAATCTTGGTATAATTCCTGCACTAAGTGGGTCACTCTGTCAGTTATACTCCAGTTAATGATTAATTGATTATTGATTAAGCCGTTCATTTGTTTCAGCGCTGCATTAAAGTGTTCATATTCATTACTTTAGTAAAACTCTTAACTTAAATACAAGTAAAAAAAACTACAGCCTTTAGATTTTACTAAAATACAACAGTGAAAATTAGTTTTTGCTTTAGGTTAAATAAGGTAAAAACTATAATAATCTATAATCTATTATAATAACAGTCTATAATCCTGTTCTGTTTGCTGTGTTGGAAGAGAAAACTTTTAAAATATTGGCAAATTTGAGTTTTGTTCCATATTAAAATGTCAGACATGGATTAAACTCAAGTCCTGAAAACTTTTAGATGTCTGGTATTATTTCTAATATTGATATGATGAATCTTCGGCTGATTTCAGAGGTTTGTCTGATCTCGGCGGTTAGGCCGATCTGGGAGGTTAAGTATAACAAACCATTCGTGAGAAAAGGAGGAGAAAGTCCAGATATTTGTGTCCAGGTGTAGTGTAGCACTCATCCGTCTTTGGAGGTTCGTCTCAGCAATTTACCGACGACATGATCTCGGAGATCACCGTGATCGCCGATCAGATCCAGATGATCTCTGGGGTTCAGCTGGTGGTTGAATCCTAGGTCTGGATCAAGGTATCGTGGTGAAGCTCAAATGTCGTTTCGGTTCCGGTTTGGTTGGGAAGACGAGCTGTTCAGCTTTAACTGGTTCACCTGGAGATGAAGGACTTTCTCCTACCTTGAGGTTTTCGCTTGGACCATAAAGCCATCAGGTGAAAATGAGATGAAGCTGAGCGTCATCAGCTAGAGCAGGTATGATCAGCTGCTGTTGACGGGGCCCAGGACTGAGCCCTGAGGAGCCTCCTGCACCCAGACCAAGATAAGTTAAATGAGTGATCTGGGAAGTAGTTGCTCTCTGCCGTCGCTCCCGGTGAGGCTGTTAGTAGGAAGTATAGATGTGATTGGTTGGATCATTATTCCTAAAACATTTTGATCATTTGCCATTTTCTTTAAAACCTCGTTTCTTTCTGTGATCTTCATGCGGGTCTGGGTCACTAGCCAGGTTTCCCCGATATCTGACCACATCGAACAAGAACGATTCCTTCTTTGACTCAACCATGAAGACAATATGGAATGAATTATGTTCCATCATTAATATAAGCAAATTAAAACATTTTTTTACTAAAAAAAAAATTAATAATAATAAATCAATCCAGAAATGAAACTTGGAAAAATAGCTGAGTCAAATATTTTGAGAGTAACTTTTTTTAACCAGCTTTGCTTTTTGTTTTTTCCGCAAAGTTTTTTTTTTCTTCTGAGTTTATATTTTTAGAATTTATTTCCATTTTTCTTTGATGAATCGCATTATTTTTGTTTGTATTGGACTTTAAGTGAAGTGAATGCAGTCTGTAAAAAGCATTTTGAAGAATAGGAAAATTAAATTGATTAAAATTTAGTTTAATTAAATATTTAAAAAATGTTAAATAACAGTTTTCATATACATCCAGAGTAAGCAGCACATCTACTCTCAAAACGTTTTTGAAGTTTTGTTTCTGGATTTCATTTCTTTTCTTGTTTTTTGTTTTGGGATGCAGCTAACTTTTAGTGTTTGTTCCGAAACTGCTTTAGTCCTGATCATGGGAAACGTGTGTGATTGACTACAGGTGGAAAATTCATGAGGAAGACATTAGATCTTTTTTTTTGGAACAATATTATGTTTCATAGGTTAATTCAAGCAATCAGAAGGTCTGATGCTACGTTCACAGCGAACGCCATCAAAGACGCTTCTGTTGCTCCATTTCTGATGCTTGTCCACATCAGTGTTTAGGAAATCCAGCATCGTTGTGGTTTTTCAGAAGTTTCATTGATGTCCAGTTTGTTTCCTCTTTGTGCTTCTGAACCTTTGCAGACTTTTTGTCAGCTTCTAAGTGTTGCTGATGGCTGCAGCATTAATAGGAGAACGACTTGGACACCATCCCCCTCCTCTTCCTCTCTGTTAGGTCCGAGTCCCGCTGTGAAGGCAGAATTAGTCGCCCACATGTTTACCCCGCAGCTCGGCTGTGTGCTGACACCTTCTCACCATTTGTCATCCCGCCCAATAATCCAGGAGCAGCAGTCATGGGGTCGTTCATCACTCCTCCTGCAGTCCTCTAACTACAGGTCTCTCTTCCTCCGCCCCGGTGCTTTCAGAGGCTGCGTTTGTCTTCCGTTAAGCTCATCTAATATTAATGAGTCGTTAATCCTTTCTAAAGGGCCGCCGTAATGAATTGGCAGTAAAGATGGGAAGTATTGATCTGAGTTTAAGAGGAAGGCTGTGACTTTCCTCTGGTGTCTCCAGTTTATTTTTAGGAGGATCTTCGGTGAATTGATCGGTTTCTGTGTTTGACAGGAACGGTGATCGGAGTGGTGATCTACACGGGGAAAGAGACGCGCAGCGTTCTGAACACGTCTTACGCCAAGAACAAGGTGAGGATTTCTCTGCTTCTGTGTTCTTTGGGAAACGTTTGAAACAGAGCCGCAGTTTGAACTGAAATGATTGATCGATTATTAAAATAATCAAATCGATTTATCTCTATCTACTCCATCAAAGATCAAGTTTCAAGTATAAAACCACAACAAATATTACAAAACCCAAAGTTTAAACCTGCTTTTGTTACATTGGTAACATAATGCTTTATTTAAAAAAAAAAAAAGTGTTTATAAAAACGATTTTCATCAGATATATTATAACACGATATATTTGCGCGGAATTGCTTCCGGTTGATCGTAATGCCGTATGTTTAGAAAAGAAGCTCAATGCGGACAAAAAGCTGGAGAATGGGGGGGTGGTGCAAACAGTACAGACTAAATGTTCGGACACACCTTCTCATTCAAAGACTTTTCTTTATTTTCGTGACTATGAAAATAGTAGATTCACACTGAAAGCAAAAAAACTATGAATTAACACGTGGAATTATAAACTTAACAACAAAGTGTGAAACAGCTGAAAGTATGTCGTATGTTCTGGGTTCTTCAAAGTAGCCACCTTTAGCTTTCAACTCAACTCAACTCAACTTTATTGTCAAATGTGCTACATGTAACATACAACACAGATGAAATTTCCATCCCCTCAACCCCACGGTGCATAATAAAATATAAAAATATATATATGTTAAATGAGCCATAGCACGAAAATAAAAACCTAAGATATAAAATAAATATTAAAATATTAAATATGTAAACAGTAGTGTGAATGGTGCAAATAGTGCATAGAGTAGCAGTCCTGGGGAGAGTAGTGGAAAATAGTAGAGGATGGGGATATTGGGGGGTCAGGGGGGGGGCAAAGGGGGGCAGGGCAGGGAGGGAATTGAGCATCCTCACTGCCTGATGGAAGAAGCTGTCTCTGAGCCTACTGGTTCTGGCCCGGAGACTCTGCAGCCTCCTCCCGGACGGCAGCAAGGTTAAGACATTGTGGGCGGGGTGGGTGGGGTCACCTGCGATCCTGGTGGCTCTGCCGGTGAGGCGGGAGTGATAAATGTCCAATAGAGAGGGGAGGGGGACACCGAGGATCTTCCCAGCTGCTTTCATGGTGCGCTGCAGTGTCTTGCGGCAGGCTGCAGTGCAGGCTCCCTACCACACGGTGATGCTGCTGGTCAAGATGCTCTCGATGGTGCCCTTGTAGAAGGAGTGCAGGATGGGGGACGGGGCTCTTGCTCTCCTCAGTTTCCGCAGGAAGTAGAGTCTCTGTTGGGCTTTCTTTCCTAGGGACGCGGTGTTGGTGTCCCAGGACAGGTCTTGAGAGATGTGGACACCCAGGAACTTGGTGCTGCTCACCTGCTCCACCTCAGCACCGTTGATGATCAGGGGAGCGTGCTGGGCAGGCCTTCTCCTGAAGTCCACCACAATCTCCTTTGTCTTCTCTACGTTCAGATGGAGATGGTTTTCCTGGCACCACGTGGCCAGGCGGCTCACCTCACTCCTGTAGTTTGTCTCATTGTTGTTGTTGATGAGACCCACCACAGTTGTGTCGTCTGCGAATTTGATGAAGATGTTGGAGCTGAATGTTGGAGTGCAGTCGTGGGTCAGCAGAGGGAAGAGGAGGGGGCTCAGCACACATCCTTGGGGGGCCCCCGTGTTCAGTGTGATGGTGCTGGAGGTGTTGCTGCCGACCCGGACAGCCTGTGGTCTCCCCGTCAGGAAGTCCAGCAGCCAGTTGCAGAGGGAGGTGTTGAGTCCCAGCTGGACCAGTTTGCAGATGAGCTGCTGGGGGACGATGGTATTGAATGCTGAGCTGAAATCGATAAACAGCATTCTGACATGTGAGTCCCTGGTCACCAGGTGGGTGAGGGCTGAGTGGAGGGCGGTGGAGATGGCGTCATCGGTCGAGCGGTTGGACCGATATGCAAACTGGTAGGGGTCCAGATTGGGGGGGAGGGCAGACTTGATGTGTTGCATGACTAGCCGCTCGAAGCACTTCATGATGATGGGGGTGAGTGCGACAGGGCGATAGTCGTTGTGGCAGGTGGGGGGCGACTTTTTCGGTACCGGGATGATGGTGGTGGCTTTGAGGCACGTCGGGACCACAGCTTGTCTCAGCGAGATGTTAAAGATGTCAGTGAAGACATCCGTGAGCTCTGCAGCACAGTCTCTGAGGACGCGACCAGGAATCCCGTCGGGACCGGGGGCTTTCCTGGCATTGATCCTCCTGAGGGTTCTCCTCACGCAGTCCGAAGAAAGTGACAGCACCTGGTCGCCGGGGTGCGGAGGGATCCTTTGTGCTGGGGTGCTGTTGTCTACCTCAAAGCGAGCGAAGAAGTCGTTCAGCTGGTTCAGCAGGGAGGGGGAGTTGTCACAGGTCTGCGGTGGGGGCTTGTAGTCCGTGATGGTCTTGATGCCCCGCCACAGGTTTCTGGAGTCTCTGCTGTCCCTGAAGTGGTCGGCGATCCTCCTGGAGTGCTGCCTCTTGGCCTCTCTGATCCCCCGTGACAGGTTGGCCCTGGCTGTCCTCAGGCCTGCCTCGTCCCCAGCCCTGAAGGCAGCGTTCCGGGCCTTCAGGAGCCTGTGAACGTCCCCTGTCAACCAGGGTTTCTGGTTAGCCCGGATGGAGATGGTTCTGGAGACCGTCACGTCGTCCATGCACTTCCACATATACGCTGTGACGGTCTCTGTGTACTCCTGGAGGTCTCCAATGTCATTGTATGTGGCTGCATGTCTGAAAATTCTCCAGTCAGTGGTAGAAAAGCAGTCCTGGAGAGCCTCTCTTGAGCCCTCTGGCCACACCCGGATCTCCTTCTTGGCTGGTTTAGTCACCTTAACCAGCGGTCTGTATGCAGGGATTAGCATAACAGTGGAGTGGTCTGAGGCACCAAGGTGGGGGAGGGAGAGGGCTTTGTAAGCTCCCTTCTGAGTGGTGTAAACATTGTCCAAGATGTTGTTATCTCTTGTGGGAAAGTCAACATGTCCATGTAGTTGTGGAAACACACTCTTGGGGTTGGCCTGGTTAAAGTCCCCAGCCAGAATGAGGAAAGCATCAGGGTGGGCTGTTAGCTGCATGCTAACTTGTTGGTAGATTTCCTGTAGGGCCTCACTCTTGTTGTTAGCAGAGCTGGGGGGGATGTACACCGCTGCTAACAAAATAGCAGTGTATTCCCTGGGCAGGTAGAATGGCCGGCACTTGACAATCATTAACTCCCCCAGCGGTGAACAGTGTCTGCAAACCACCACAGCGTCACGACACCAGGCGTCGTTGATGTAAGCACACAGTCCCCCGCCGCGAGTTTTTCCCCCCTCAACAAGCACTCTGTCCGCCCGGAAGCATGTTAGCCCCGCTAGCTGGATAGCATGGTCAGGTACGCTGTTGTTTAGCCAGGTTTCCACCAGCACAAGTGCGCAGCACTCACCCACAGACTTGTAATGAGTCCGGAGTAAACGGATGTGGTCCAGTTTGTTGTCTAGTGAACGTACGTTGGCCAGGGTGATGGACGGGATAGCCGGCCGATGGGGTTTAGCGGCTAATCTAGCTCGGATACCTCCGCGCTTCCCCCTCTTCTGCCGCCTGAGGTTCCGGCCATGGCGCCTCCTCTGCGGGCTGGGTGCTGGCTGTGGAGTCGGGGCCTGAGCGGGGCTCCGGAGCAAACCGTAGGCTCGCAGCTTTTCCACGTTCACCGGAGTTAAGTCCTTGTTTCTGCAAATGTCGAGCAGAAACTCCCGAGAATATGTGCGCTTGTAGTCGTGAGGACACGACGATGACTTGGAAAACACCGTTTTAGCTGGAGCGCGAGGAGCCGCTGCGTTCGTCCGCGCCGCCATTTTTAATGACTGTTAGGTTCAATTAACCTAACAGTCATGTTTCATCACTGCTTCGCTCGCTCTTAGCATTCTCTTGATGAGCTTCCAGAGGCCGTCACCTGAAATGGTTCTCACCTCACAGGTGTCCCACTGTCAGGTTTAATAAGTGGGATTTCTTACCTTATAAATGGGGTTCAATTCAATTCAATTCAGTTTATTTATATAGCGCCAAATTCACAACACATGTCATCTCAAGGCACTTTACAGTTCAACCAGATCATACAGTCAAATTGATACAAAGTTTTCTATCTAAGGAAAACCAGCTGATTGCATCGACTCATTGACTCAAATACAATCCCTCACACTAAGCATGCTTGTAGCGACAGTGGAGAGGAAAAACTCCCTTTTAACAGGAAGAAACCTCCAGCAGAACCAGGCTCAGCGTGAGCGGCCATCTGCTGAGGCCCACTGGGGTTCAAGGAGATGGAAGCAGAGACACAAAAAGCAGCTGTAAAAGGCGGCCCCGTCCAGGAAACACACAGCCAGGCAGACGAGCTCCGAGCCAGCTCCCATTCCAGAGGACGAAGAGAGCACTTCCACTCAGGACCACACTGGAAAACAAGCCGATCTCCAACATCTATAAACAAGGGTGTTGATGGAAGCAGCACAGCTGATGTTTCTTTCCAGGATGACGTCACAGCCAAACAGGAACAGACGAGGCAAAGCTACTCTGAGGAAAAGCAGAGAGAGCAGAAGGTTAGAGATTGAACTAACAGATTCTGCAGAATAGGAGAACAGAGAGAGAATGAAGCAGAATGATGAAATGGGGGTCCCTATGTCCTCCAAAAGTCTAAGCCTATAGCAGCAGAACTATAGAGATAGCTCAGGATAACCTGAGCCACTCTAACTAGAAGCTTTATCAAAAAGGAAAGTTTTAAGCCTAGCCTTAAAAGTAGACAGGGTGTCTGCCTCACGGACTAAAACTGGTAGTTGGTTCCACAGGAGAGGAGCCTGAGAACTAAAAGATCTGCCTCCCATTCTACTTTTAGAAATTCTAGGAACCACTAGTAAACCTGCAGATTGAGAGCGAAGTGCTCTGTTAGGAACATAAGGAACAATCAGATCTCTGATATCAGATGGAGCTTGGCCATTTAAGGCTTTATATGTGAGAAGGAGGATTTTAAATTCTATTCTTGATTTAACAGGAAGCCAATGAAGAGAAGCCAGGATAGGTGAGATATGATCTCTCTTTTAATTTTCATCAGAACTCTGGCTGCAGCATTTTGGATCAGCTGAAGGCTTTTAACTACAGTTTGTGGACTTCCTGATAGTAAAGAATTACAATAGTCCAGCCTTGAAGTAACAAATGCATGGACTAGTTTCTCAGCATCACCCCTGGACAGGAGATTTCTAATTTTTGCAATGTTCCTCAGATGAAAGAAGGATATTCTAGAAACCTCTTTGATGTTGGATTTAAATGACAGGTCCTGATCAAAAATAACACCAAGATTTTTTACTTTATTATCTGAAATCAGTTTAATCCCATCCAAATGAAGTGACTGGCTAATCAGCTTCTTTTTCAGAGACTCTGGTCCAAAGACTATAACTTCTGTTTTATCTGCATTCAGAAGCAGAAAGTTAAGAGTCATCCAGGTTTTTCTGTCTTCAGACATGCCTGTAATCTATGTAATGGGTTAGCTTCATCTGGATTATAGACAGATATAGCTGGGTATCATCAGCATAACAGTGGAAATTAATCCCATGCTGTCTAATAACTCTACCAATTGGGAGCATGTATAAAGTAAAGAGAATTGGTCCTAGCACTGATCCCTGTGGTACTCCACAGGTAACCTTTGAGCGTGTGGAAGATTTGTCATTAACATGAACAAACTGAATTCGATCAGATAGATAAGATTTAAACCAGTCTAGTGCTGTTCCTTTAATTCCAACAAAATATTCAAGTCTTTCTAAAAGAATATTATGGTCAACTGTATCAAATGCAGCACTAAGATCCAACAGGACGAGCACAGATACAAGTCCATTATCTGAGGCCATGTGAATATCATTAGTGACTTTCACCAGAGCTGTTTCAGTGCTATGATGAGCTCTAAAGCCAGACTGAAACTCTTCAAAAAGTTCATTATGGTGTAAGTGATCGCAAACTTGTTTGGCAACTACTTTCTCAAGAATTTTGGATAAGAAAGGAAGATTGGATATAGGTCTATAATTAACCAAGTCATCTGGGTCAAGAGACGGTTTCTTAAGCAGAGGTTTAATTACAGCAACCTTAAAAACTTTAGGTACATATCCCTGTAACAGAGATAGATTAATCACATCTAAAATGGAGGAGGAGATCAAAGGGAATACCTCCTTAAATAACCTGGTTGGAACTGGATCTAACATACAAGTTGAAGGCTTAGATGAAGACAATAATTTTGCTAATTCAGAAAGTTCAACTGGATCAAAGCAGTCTAAACCCGGTTCAGATTCCATGACTACCTCAGGTACAATCGCGGATAGAGGAGTGCTTATGATCTTATTTTTAATAAGATCAATCTTATTTATAAAGAATCCCATAAAATCATTGCTGCTAAGAGCAGGTGGAATGGACGGTTCAACAGAGCTATGGCTCTGGGTGAGTTTGGCAACTGTATTAAAAAGAAATCTAGGATTATTCTTATTCTCCTCTATTAATGAGGAGAAGTATGCTGCTCTTGCTTTACAAAGGGTCATCTTATACAGCAGTAAACCATTTTTCCAGACTAGGAAGGACTCCCGCAGGCCTGTGGAGCGATATTTTCTCTCCAGTTTCCTAGCATTTTGCTTCAAAGTACGCAGCTCTGCATTAAACCAAGGAGCAAGCTTTCTATTTTTAACGGTTTTCATTTTCAAAGGAGCTGCGTTGTCTAAGGCAATACGCAGAGAACTAGCAACCCCATCAACAAAATCATCAACCTGTGAAGGGGAATAAGCTATGCTTTTGCACTCTGCAGCACTGCTCAGTGACACAGAGGAGAGAGAAAGTGAAGCAGATTCTTTAAAATTTATAACTGCACTATCTGATAAAGATCTACTAAAATTGAACCTTCTTTTGGGGGAGGAGAACTCTGTTAAAGTAATCCTGAAGGTTATTAGAAAGTGGTCAGAGAGGACAGGGTTGTGAGGAAATACTGTTATTTCTTCACATTCTATGCCGTATGTCAGCACAAGATCCAAAGTATGAAGATGAGAATGTGTGGGACTATTCACATTTTGAACAAAGCCAATAGTGTCTAAGATAGCATTAAAGGCTGCTCTTAAGCTATCGCCTTCAATGTCAGCATGGATGTTAAAATCTCCCACTATGATGACCCTGTCAGTATTTAATACCAAATCAGAAAGGAACTCTGAAAACTCATCTAAAAATTCAGAGTAGGGACCTGGTGGACGATACAAAGTTACAAAAAGAAGAGGTTTTCTTGCCTTGAGGGACCATCAGGTGTGTTGTGCAGAATTCAGGTGGATCCACAGCTGATAGTCCTACTGAACAGACTGTTAGAATTATTATGACAAGAAAAAAGCAGCTAAGTAAAGAAAAACGAGCGGCCATCATTACTTTAAGAAATGAAGGGCAGTAGGGGGTGTAAATCACTAGCCTCGTGAGACCATCCTGATCTCGCGAGCTTTCAAGGTTTCACTCGCAGATCAGTCTGGAGACTCTCCGTTAAAGAAAATTTGGAGCCGTTCACCAAACGAACGTCCAATCAGCGTTGGCTTTGAGGCGGGTTGAGGTGTGACGCAACGAGAAGCGCGACAGTTCAGTCTAAAGAACATGGCGGCTTCAGCCGATGAAACTAGCGTTAGCGTGGCTATCGAGCAAGTTTTATCGGAATTACAGAGTATTTCTTCACTGAAAGAAGAGCAAAACACTGCTCTGGAGGCTTTTCTCAGAGGAAAAGATGTTTTTGCTCTTCTCCCGACTGGTTTCGGCAAGAGTTTGATCTATCAATTGGCTCCTCTTCGTCGTCGCTCTGTTAGTACGTCATATGCTTCGTTGATCTGATTGGTTTATTTAGCCCGTCTATCACCAACATAGGCCAATCATCTAACCAGTATTTTCGCCCCTTCCCAAAATTACTTCAACGGAAGTTAAAATCCACACCCGGAGCATAAATCCACACCCATCATGGCGATTCGTTTCAGTATTGATTTCCTGACCCAACGATTCGATTATTTTCGATACTCAAGAATACACCACGATACGATTCGATTTATTGGTTCTTTTTTTTTTTTTTACCTTACAGGCTAGACAATGTTTTACATTTGAAATAAATAAATGAAAGCTGTAATATCGTTATGCTTTTTTTTTTTAAACAACAGCAAATAACAGAAGTAGAAGAAGTAGAAAAGTTGTACTCCACCTATTCCTATTAAAACCTCATTCACTGAAAAATAATAATACCCCTGCGTTATAGATTCTGAAAGGCCTTGAATCAAAGATACTGCACAAAATCAGTGCAATGAGTGCAATTCAATACCTCGGCTCCAGACGTCCCGCCCCCTCCACAGACGCTCCGCTGCTCCTCTCCCTAATTGTAGCTGACCGCAGACAGGAGGCCGGCTTGTTTTGTTTTTATGACCGAAATTGCGTAAAACAACTCCTGAAGTTTGACCCGCTAGAAGAGTGAGGTGGGCGGACCCTTTTTCCACCTGGATCTCCGCTCTTTTTGGCCCTCATGTCCCTCCGTCGTCGGACTAAACTCTACCCCACTTCCTCGCCGCCTCGGCCGTATCTAGACCCACAGCTTGTAGCACAGACCACGCTTCAATATTGAGCATAATTTAAAAATGTCTGCGTCAAGCTCACCGCAACACACTGCTGTAAGAGTATAACCAGGAAGCGAGGTAGGAGGGCAAAATAGGTTTAGCGCCACCGCAGAATTAAGCCCAGGAGAAAAAAAAAACATGAATCGATACTCTTTCGGACGTATCGATGCAAAACGATGGTTGTTCGATCCCGGGTTTCGGCACCAAAATGTTACGTTCAAAAATGTAGGTTCATAAAAGAGAAACTGAGTCCGCACAGAATAGGGATTTTTGGCCTCTGCAGAGGGAGAGAGCCACATTCAGCCACATTTGCTCTCTGGTGGGTTTCCTCAGCAGAAGCCTTTTTATAGCAGATCATAACACATGGGGTGGGTTACAGAATAGTGTTCCTCTGACAAGGCAATTGATCAGGCCATAGGACAAAATGCTCTTTCTGATTGGATCACAGAATAGAGTGGTCTCCCGATAACTGTGATTATCCTTGCACAAACATCAGCAGTTTTCTACCACCGTTGCATGACAGTTTGCAGTAAACAGAGTTAAGCATCTCATTTCTTTAAAGTTCCATATGCACATACATTAACTTTATAATCATCATTGAATAAACCTGACAATTTACACCCCTACTGAGGAGGAGTTCATCCGAGTCACCAGCCTCAGAAATGGCAGGTTAAGAGCAGCTCAGATCAGAGAAACACAGAGTTCTAGCAGCAGACGCATCTCTAGAACAACTGTTTAGAGGAGACTGTGTGAATCAGGCCTTCATGGTAGAATAGCTGCTAGGAATTCATAGTCATTAATATAAAAAAAACTCTTTGAATGAGAAGGTGTGTCCAAACTTTTGGTCTGTACTGTATGTGGGAGTCATGACTACTCGATGATGGTATTTAAATTATTTCTAAAAGCATTAAAAGAGCATTAAGTAGAGTTGCTGATTCCGGTATAAACTTCAGGGAAAAATGATCCCTGATCCCAAAGATGAATGAAGAAGTGAAACTAAAGATTTAATTTTCTATTGAGGAGCTGCACAGTCCTGCTTCACATGTAGACCCAGATCAATGGGTAACGCTGGAGTCCTCTCTGTCAGGCTGCAGCGTTTTGACACCTCCTCCTTTTATTAAGCTCGCTGCAGCGACGGTCGGAGCGGCGGCCCGTGATTTCCGTCAGCTCCGTTCGATATCTCAAGGAGACGGTGTCAGAAGTGTCGATATGCAGACTGGAGATCAGGGAGAGAGTCGATGGAGCTCTGCTAAAGTCACAGGAATGTTTTTGGCGGCTGTGACACGGACGAGGACGAGGCTGCGGCGGATCGATGCCAGCGGACGTTTAAGGCGCAGTGGCTCTGTGAGGCAGTGTTGAAGTCCGAGCAGAAACACTGATCAACGTCGTTTGATGAGTGGCTCTTCTTCAATAAAGACTGAAGTGTTGGTTTCAATCTGCTCCTGGTGTTTTAGCTCACACGTCTACTCTGCTCTACTTTCCTGCAGCTTCTGCAGGAGATCAAACTGCCATGTTTAATAATGGAGGTTTGCTATGAAGTCACTCAAAGGCCTCTTAGCTGGTTAAATCTATCTCACTTCTTTGGTTTTATTTTACTGGATGGAAGACATTAAATTAAGGTTAAAAGAAAAAAAAACCTAAATCAGTTTTCTACACTATCATATAAATAAATGGTAAAAAAAAGAAAATCATACATTGTGATTTCTGGATTTCTAAGTGGGAGAAGTTGCATAACAGCTCGAATAGTTCAAATACTTATTTTCCTCACTGTATATAAAATTTACTAGGCTATAAATTCCCAAATGTGGAAATTAGTTTCCCATTTTAGCACAACAGATTTTTTTATGCTAAAGTTATGTTATTAAAATAACCTTAAATTTAGAAAATTTGTTGCAATTTGCGTCGGTCAGCGATCCAATAATATCTCAGTTTCAGGAGTAATTTCAGGTTAGTTAATAGTTTCAGTTTCTGGTGAAGATTCTCAGTCATCCTGGTCAGAGTCCAAACTTTCAATCTTCCATCCATCCATTTTCTGTCCCGTTTATCCCTGCTGGGGTGGCGAGGGTCGCTGGTGTCTATCTCCAGCTGTCTGCGGGCGAGAGACGGGGTCCATCTTGGACAGGTCTCCAGTCCATCGCAGGGCAACACAGAGACAAACAACCATTCACACACAAACCTAATGAGGATTTAGAGAAGCCAATTAACCTAACGGTCATTATTTTTGCACTGTGGGAGGAAGCCGGAGTACCCGGAGAGAACCCACACATGCTCAGGGAGAAAAAGTTAAACAATCCACTGGAATTCTTTTTCCAAGTTTGGAGAGGTTTTTCTTCCCAATCAGGCCTTTTCAAGCTTTTTCAATTTAAGATATCGGAAATAGAGTTCCAGGTTTTATCCAGCAGCCCAACAGAGTCTTGTTATGGCCTAGAAAAAATGCAAAATGAACCAAAGAACAGGTCCACCCCTTAGTAATGGGGAGTCGTTGAGGTGTTTTTTAGCCTGCAATACCCGATACTGGCCTATTCCTCTGAAAAGGGGAGTCGTTAGTGTTAAATGAGGAAGTTATGTCCCTTAAAAAGGCAGTTCCCCACCGGTTCTTTTCCTGGGAGCAAGTTATTTACTACTCTTAACTGCTAACTGGGTAAAACCATATAAAAAAGGACTATAAAAACAGGAGTAAAAAAGTAACAGAGTTTATTCCAGATCAGGTCGTTATAGGACAGAGAAAATGCTTGGAGCTTGCACAGCTGTGGGCTCAAAAATCATGTCCGCGAGCGTCCGGCAAAGATTGAGCCCTGAACAAGGTCATCTACTCCTTCTTATAGCTCATGAGTCTATGTGTTGCATCATGCTGATGTTTAGCTGTCCGTATCAGAAACTGACACGCCATCCATGCCCTGACCTGTATGCATCTTGCCTCTATTCACAAGAATTACAGATAGCTCTCCTCTATCAGTCCGGCTCCAAGATGTGCCCATATCCTGTGTATCTTTAAAAGACAAGAAGGCTGTCCTATTTAGATGACCTACTTACACAAAGTGACATCCACAATGTGAAGGAAGGCCTTCTACTCTCTAATCTGGCTAACAAAGTAACAATGCACATGATGTATAAAAGATTAAACCTAACTTTAGGGTCGTTGTTGGCCTGGCTGACCAGGCTGGAAGGGAATGGAAACGTCTTCAAATAATGGAGGCACTGTCTGCGGTCACCAAACATTTTCAGGAGTGTCTGTGTTTACTTTCTGTAAAAGTAAAAAAAAAAAAACAGTCCAGTGGACTTGGTTTCCAAGGTTTGAAGACGTTTCGCTTCCCCTCCAGGAAGCTTTCTCAATTCAAATGTCTGGATCCGCAGTGAGTTTGAGTCTTTATATAGACAAGGCCTTGTAATGCTATTGAAACTAGTGTTGCAACGATACCGATACCAGTATCGGGCGGGGGCCCCGATACTGCTCTAAAATGGTGGTATCGGTATCGGCGAGTACCAACAAATAGGGCACCGATACCATTTTGAGAGCCATAAGTTTATTCAACTATTGTCACCCACTCCTGGTAGGCAATAAAAAGTTCTACTGGATTCACTTTGTATTAGATTTTTTCCTGCTTCACAAAGGTAGGCAGCAGCTTGACAAAGCCATGATGGCAATTATTTTACATTATTATGGTATCGGTATCGGCCGATACTGCACAGCCAGGTATCGGGGCCAAAAAATGGCATCGGCACAACTCTATTTGAAACCGACTGCGCTAACTGTGACACACGCGCAGACAACCTGGTTTCTGAGCATTAACCAGGCTTTAGTTGGCAATTCTGCAGTTGAAGCAGAACTACGAGTCAATTTACCAGAAACTCGAGCACTGCCATGTGCAAACAAGAGGCTCCTTCTTCTTCCTGATTGACGAGTCCGACCAGCAGCATGTCTTGGCGCTGAGTCCAATGTGTGGGTTTTGGGCATGCGGTGTGGGCAGGGAGATCACATGAGAGCGTCGGGCCGTTCAGTGGAAGAACAAACATCGTGAACTTTTCAACTCGGCGGTTTCATCGTACAGTTTGAGCCGTAGCTGCGTAGAACTCAGAAAAATATCGTACAGTGGATGCCCGTCCTTTTTAGTAATGGACACAAAGGAATCGGGAAAACCATTTAAACTGGTGGTTCAGTGTTAATTTTCTAACAGATATAATTATTTTTTTTAACAAGTGAAGCTGGAATTAAAGTCGTAGGGAAGCGGCCGTTCCAACCGTTACATTTCTGAATTCTCCCGAGTGGTGCACGACTTTACACGAGTGAATAAAGTGAATGGGATTGGTCGTTTATCAAGGGGGCAGGATTGTTGTGGCGGATGGTTCGCAAATAAGCTTGGTTGTGGCCGGTTTGTTGGAAGCATCTTGCTAACCATTTAGCAACTTAGTGCTAGCAGGTTCCCAATGGGAAATTCCATTGGGACCAAGTAGCACTAAATTGGTGACTTAGAAACGACGCTGTCAAGGAACGCTATGGACAGCGGAAACATGCAAGAGGAGGAGAGTTTAGTGTCGGAGGTCGTGGATGAGTCTCCTCCGTCATCCATTTTTTATTTAGAGGAGGAAAGCGGGGACGAAGATGTTGTGGAAGAGGACGCCAGGGCGGCAGAAGCTTGGTTTGGTGTAGAAGGCTTCCAGCCGTACATGTTTGAGCCCTTGCCTCGCAACGCTGCCAGTTCTGTTAGCTCTACGCCTGCCGAAGACACAGACGTCCATCCCCGTGAACACTGGGACGCAACTCAATGGGAAAGGAAAGGATTCTGATTCCTGATTTCAACCGTTGCATATATTAGAAATAAAAAACACAGATTTTAAGACAGGATTTTTTTTTAAATAGAAATGTTCTAACTTTTGGGTCAATATGGTCTGAAGAGTACTTTTATATACATGTTTAAGCCAGAATGATTTCACATCTGAATATGATTTCCTACGAATTTAAAATTAAAGGAAGTATCAGTCATTTTTTTATAAAAGTGACAGACTGGTTATTTTATAAAAACCTGTTGGAGTTTCCAGACGTTCTCCAAACCCATGAATATACATGTTCCCGGGTTTCCATTCTTCATCAGATTTCACACCCGTTTGACAGAATCCAGGCGGATCCAATCATTCCTCCGGGTTTTAACGGCCCCCAGCATGAATGGGCTGAAACACGTACTTTTATTCACTGATAGCATCTTCACGTCGGGGTAATTGAGTCCCTATTTTGCCCCCATTGACTGAATGAATAATGACTTCATCTGATCCCCGGCAGCCGTGGAAAATGTGGAGCGGCCATTGTTCCGGCAGAGTGGCATCCTCTGTTCTCCGTCTTAATTTTTCTTGGTTTTTAATCCACCCTAACCTGCTATTTTTCTCAATAACTCAACCATGAAGCATGTAGTGAGGCGGCCCTCCTCTGCGCTCTGCTGCTGGGACTTTAAATCGCTCATACTGGTCTCCCAGTTCGTCCCAGTCCTCAGGGGAATGCTGGGTGGAGGAATTTAGCTGCTTTTTGTAAAAGCACGCCCCCCTCCCATGCTCTCCTTTCTTAAGGAGAAGGGATGTTATGTTGTGCGGTTTTTGTAAGCGTGGTGCGTCACATGAAAGGCCTCTGTGTCCCAGAAAGGGGACGGCTGTGTCTTTATTTGACGTCTTTTTCCCATATGCTCCATTGGCTGGGAGACGCACTTCAAGAAATAAGACAATCGTGCCCTTTATGGGAACTTTTTCTGCTTTTTTAGGCCTTTTAACCTTCTGTTGTATCGATGCACAAAACCTCAGCATGCTGATGATGCAGTTTGAGCGACTTTCAGCTAAACTCCGGCGTTTGCATTAGAAAAAGCTGCAGGGGAGACCTGCTGGCTTTGTTTCTGTGCAGCAATTTGGAAGATTTCAGGACTATGGAGTTAATTTTATTCCACTATTGTTTATAGTTACAAGCACAGAACACACTGTGTAAATGGAGAAAAAAAAAGCAATCCTGAAAGGTAAAATATTTTAATCAAAAAGGATTTAGAGATTAACGCTGCTGTTTTCTCATGATTTGCTTTTTCTATAATTTTTTGTTTTTATTGATTGAAATTATAATTTTATATTTGAATTCTTTTGCATCTATTTTTTCCAAATTTGATTTGTAAAACGCAACTTTAAAATAATTAATTTTTTTAACCTGTTCTGAAGCAGAAAATAATTGAAAAGAATATTTGAACATTTAAACTTTGTTAATGAAATTTTCTCAAAATGAAATAAAAAATAAATATGAAAAGTAAAATTAATTAAAAAAAACAAACAGAAAAAAAATGTTCCATTTTCCAATTTCCCATTTATCAAATGTCTTGTTGGCAAAAATATTGGCACAAAATGAAAACCATACAAACAAAACTACACCAGGTAAAAACATTTGCTTTTCAATTTCCCATTTACCAAATGTCTTGGTGGCAACAATATTGGAACAAAGTGAACTCCATACAAGATCATCTGAACAAAAAAACTTTGGCAGATATAGACGTCAGGATCAGATTAGAGTTTTAGTTTTTCTCTGTAGACCTAAGAGGCTTTAATTGCTTTCGACGGCACTGATTCTTTGGTTTGGACCTGCTACAGGTGGGCCTTCTGGACCTGGAGCTGAACCGCCTCACCAAAGCCCTGTTTCTGGCCCAGCTGGTTCTCTCTGTCGTCATGGTGGCTCTGCAGGGCTTCGTGGGACCGTGGTTCAGGAACCTCTTCCGATTCGTGGTCCTGTTTTCCTACATCATTCCCATCAGGTGCGGCGTGGTTCTGAATGGAGCGGGCGCGGCTTCAGCTCTAAAAGCAGGAAGTTAAATGGGTGTTTGTGTTCTGCTGCGCAGCCTGCGGGTCAACCTGGACATGGGGAAGTCGGCGTATGGGTGGATGATCACAAAGGACGAAAACATCCCCGGCACGGTGGTCAGAACCAGCACCATACCAGAAGAACTGGGTCGGCTCGTCTACCTGCTGACGGATAAGACAGGTGAGCCAGATCAGATCTGAGCCGGTGTTCTGCTCAGCGTCAGGCCAGCATACCCTTAGTAATACGCTTGCCCGCATGATCGTTATTAATGGTTATCAGTCCCATTGAATGGCTTCAGATTGTTCCAATAGGTTATTATCACTGAGCGAATTCTACTCCCATTCCTAAAGTCATTTATTTTCCCCCTCAAAATTAATTAAATTGCAAATATTTCAGTAGTTCTTCATTTGCTGTAAAAAAAATTAAAAAAATTAAATAAAATGATCTGCATCTCGCTCATATTAAACAAACAAAAAAAAAAAAAATCTCATATCCTTTCAACTATTTAATTCTCTGTGAAAAAAATCCCGATCATTCTTTAATAAGATCCTGTACAAGCATCAACCCCTGTACGAGTAAAAACATCTCAAAAAATGACAGAAGCATGATTGGTTCTGGTTCTGTTCCACTGATGATAATTATTATTTTTTTTATTTATCCTGAAGAACCGACCCGCTGGTCCGTCTGCGTTTCCGCCTCAGATTTTAACGTTTGTCTGTTCAGGAACTCTGACCCAGAATGAGATGATTTTCAAGCGGCTGCATCTGGGAACCGTCTCCTACGGCACCGACACCATGGATGAGATCCAGAGCCACATCATCCAGTCCTACGCCCAGGTGAGCCACGCCGCCATCAGAGCTAGCGGTTCTGCTCCTCTTCTAGGTGGAAAACCATTTTTCTCAATGAGGCTGAGATGCTGCTGGTTGCTGGTTTAATTCCCAGTCTGTGCTGGTTTCCTTCTTCAGCAATAAAAGCAGGTCTGTAGAAATGATCTATAGCCGCTGGGATTCACAGGAAGGTCTGATATATCGGTTCAGTGTTGGTCATTTTCAATCGCGTTGGTCCGATGAGTCAAACCGGGTCGATATGAACCATCGAAGCTGGTTTCCATGTGACAGATAGTGATGGAGCAAAGGACTGGGAGCGTTAAAGCTCTGTGGTCGGCCTTTCATGGATTCCCATCAATAAGAATACGCATCGTATAATATATGGAGGGCTAAAGGGGACAAAATAAACAAATAAATTAGATGTCACATTAAATGAGTATATATAAATAAAAAGTGCAATTAAATGTTCCAATTAATAATTAAATAAAACATTTAACCATTAAATTATGGAATGCAAAAGAAAATAATTAAATGCACCATAAAATAAATGTATCGGTTCCATATTATGCAAAATTCACATTAGAAACATGTTTGACGTTCACCAATGAATCTATGGGCCACCCCCTTAGCTATTGTTTGTTGAAAAGCCTCCCCCCTGATGATGTCATCGGGGGGGCTGTCCAGAGCAGCCCCTGGTCGAGCTACGGCCTTGTATTATTCTTTGCTTCTAGCCACTGTCTGTACGAGCTCTGACTGGTTGTCATGGTTGCGGGGTGTGGGGGGGCGTGGCCTTTGTGTAGACGGGGTGTCAAAACAAAGAAAGTTAAAACGGCTCATTTAGAAGAGGGATGAATGTGGAGGTTACTGGTGAAGCCTAATCTGAAGGGGAATTTTCCTTATAAAAATACAAAAACATTCTCTGGGGGCTTATTGTTGATTTTTTATTATTTTTAAATGTAGAATAATATGGGACCCGAGTAAATACTGGAATTTCATATATGTTTAATTGATAAATTAATGAGCCGCAGACTAATCACTAAATAATTTAAACTGCGAACCCATCAAACTCGATGGGCGGGACTAAATCCGCTTCCACAGAAACCCTGACATCTGATTGGCTGCTTCTCTCTGAGAAAGATGAGAAAAAAACTTAATTTATCGTTTTTAATCTTAAATAAATATAATCACTTTTAAAAAAGCAAAAATAACCTCAAAGTGTTACAATTTATTCCGTCCTTTATTTATTGCGAGCAACTCCAGCCTCTGTGCCTCTAAAAAGTTAATGACCGTTTCTCAATTCACTAGAACGCGAGTGAGGACTCGTGTCCCCTCCAAGTCTGTTCTTGAGAAGAACCCAGGAAAGTCTGGACACTGGGAGAACGGGAGAACGCAGAATAAATCTGGGTCAATTAGAACAGAAGCGTACTGATGACATCACCACATTCAAAGCTAGTCTGAGCTGCATTTCACCTCCTGTTATTAATAGTCTCTAGATAATAATAAATTATAACTTTTATCGTTTAGTGGAGGAATAATAATGAACACAGTCAGATAAACACTAATCAAAAAATCGCCATCAGAGCCAGCGGTGCTTCACATATGGCTATGCCATGAGAGGGCTGCTGCACCCAGGGCTAACGTTAGCCCGTCTGCAGCAGCCAAGGGTAAAGGCAGCCCTGGTTGCCTTTACCCTTGGAGGTCCGCTGGTTGCCACAGTTCTCTCAACTTTGAAAAAAAAATGCATTAAATCGGTAAATGGCCCGATAGTGATGCTTAAAGATAAAATGATCTCGCCTGAAATGATCTTTAAACTTACTTTTATAGAACAAAGGCAACAGAGAGGAGAACTTTTAACTTAATACTCTGAGTTCCGTGAGCACTAACCTGGAAGCTGCTGCAGTGCATGGTGGGAAGTGTAGTGCAGTCTGGAGAACAGACAAGTCTGCTCTGATGCATGCTGGGTAAACAAGGGAGGGGCCAGAACAACATCCGGGGACTTTGTCCGGATGTTTTTATGGCTGAGGCTGATGACGTTTCACGAGGACGCACAAGTACATATATTGAGAAACGGCCAATGAGAAGAGAGTCAGTGGGCGGGGCTAACGTTGATTGCTGAGTTCTGGATCTCCTCGGCCACACTAAGTCGTCTCCTGAACTCATTAGAGAGGTTTCAGTCTAAGCTAGGGATGGTCCGCTTTAACCCTCTCTCTTTATTGATAAAGAGTCATTCCATAAATACAGGTGCTGGTCATAAAATTAGAATATCATGAAAAAGTAGATTGATTTCAGTAATTCCATTTAAAAAGTGAAACTTGTATATTATATTCATACATTACATACAAACTCATATATTTCAGATGTTTATTTTGTTTAACTTTGATGATTACAAATGACAACAAATGAAAATCTCAAATTCATCATATCAGAAAATTAGAATATTACTGAAGACCAATAAAAACAAAGGATTTATAGAAATGTTGGCCAACTGAAAAGTATGAACATGAAAAGTATGAGCATGTACAGCACTCAGTATTTAGTTGGGCCTCCTTTGGCCTGTATTACTGCAGCAATGCGGCGTGGCATGGAGTCGATCAGTCTGTGGCACTGCTCAGGTGTTATGATAGCCCAGGTTGCTCTAATAGTGGCTTTTAGCTCTTCTGAATTGTTGGGTCTGGTGTATTGCATCTTCTTCTTCACAATACCCCATAGATTTTCTATGGGGTTAAGGTCAGGAGAGTTTGCTGGCCAATTAAGAACAGGGATACCATGGTCCTTCAACCAGGTACTGGTAGCTTTGGCACTGTGTGCAGGTGCCAAGTCCTGTTGGAAAATGAAATCTGCATCTCCAAAAAGTTGGTCAGCTGCAGGAAGCATGAAGTGCTCTAAAACTTCCTGGTATGTGGCTGCGTTGACCCTGGACCTCAGAAAACACAATGGACCAACACCAGCAGATGACATGGCACCCCAAACCATCACTGACTGTGGAAACTTTACACTGGACTTCAAGCAACGTGGATGAAGTGCCTCTCTTCTTTTCCTCCAGACTCTGGGACCTTGATTTCCAAAGGAAATGCAAAATTTACTTTCATCAGAGAACATGACTTTGGACCACTCACCAGCAGTCCAGTCCTGTTTCTCTTTAGCCCAGGCAAGACGCTTCTGACGCTGTCTGTGGTTCAAGAGTGGCTTGACACAAGGAATGCGACAGCAGAAACCCATGTCTTTCATACGTCTGTGTGTGGTGGTTCTTGAAGCACTCACTCCAGCTGCAGTCCACTCTTTGTGAATCTCCCCCACATTTTTGAATGGGTTTTGTTTCACAATCCTCTCCAGGGTGCGGTTATCTCTCTTGCTTGTACACTTTTTTCGACCTCATCTTTTCCTTCCCTTCGCCTCTCTATTAATGTGCTTGGACACTGAGCTCTGTGAACAGCCAGCCTCTTTAGCGATGACCTTTTGTGTCTTGCCCTCCTTGTGCAAGGTGTCGATGGTCGTCTTTTGGACAACTGTCAAGTCAGCAGTCTTCCCCATGATTGTGTAGCCTATAGAACTAGACTGAAAGACCATTTAAAGGCTTTTGCAGGTGGTTTGAGTTAATTAGCTGATTAGAGTGTGGCACCAGGGGCCATCAATTTTGAACCTTTTCACAATATTCTAATTTTCTGATATGATGAATTTGAGATTTTCATTTGTTGTCATTTGTAATCATCAAAATTAAACAAAATAAACATCTGAAATATATGAGTTTGTATGTAATGTATGAATATAATATACAAGTTTCACTTTTTAAATGGAATTACTGAAATCAATCTACTTTTTCATGATATTCTAATTTTATGACCAGCACCTGTAAATGAAGACGTTCCCATCAGCGCGTCTCTAATTTCTAACTATCTTTATTGCGAGTTAAGATTTTTGACCTTAAAACAAGCTCTTCCAGTTGGACATCTGTGGAGGTCAGAGTGGTGAGGGGACCAGCTGCTGGCCCGGCCCTCAGCGGCCCCTGCTGGTACCTCCTTATGTGTGAAGTGGATCTCCTTCAGGTGATGGAGATGGAGGCAATAATCCAGCTGGAGAGGCTCTCCGATTCACAGAAAGATTCCTGAAATCCCTGCTGACACGTTTCTGCTCCGCTCATAAACAGGCGTTCACTTTTCCTTCAGCGGCTCTGAAAGTCAGCTTCCTGTGACTCATCCCTTCCAGCTAAAGGGAGAAGAAGACCTTTCAAACTTGGAGTCTAAATCCCGGTTTGTCCCTCGCCTCCGTTTCCTGCCCCGTCACTCTGTTTTCAATCAGTTTATTTTTGACGAGGGAATTCCGGGAAAGCTGCTCGTATTGTCCATTCATTGCTTCGGGTCCCTTCGGGTGTTCCTCGCTGTGTGGCTCGGATCCTGCTGCGGTCGGGACAGAATGATATTGTTCGCCGCGGGCCGAACAGCTGCTGGAACCATCTGCCCCCCCGCCCTCATGGGTAATCTCTGTTAATGAGGGAAGACTCTGAGCGGCCTAAACGTTCCGGAGCCGCTCCGCTCGGCTCGGTCCTGCCGGTGGCTCTTCTCTCCTTTACCTGCTTCCCCTCTTTGGGTCGTCAGTCCAGTTATCCTTCATCAAGAATTCAGATTATTTTCCTAGATTGTTTAGTTGCACCTGATCTTGTAACACAATGAGTTTGTCAAAACCGGTCCTGTAGAAACTTTGATCTAAAATGAAACCTAAGCCTTCATGATATTTCAGGTCAGCTCTCAGCCGTCGGGGGGCGGCGCCGGAAGCAGCGCCACGCCGCTACGGAAGAACCCGCCGTCTGGGCCCAAGGTCCGTAAGAGCGTCAGCAGTCGCATCCATGAAGCGGTGAAGGCCATCGCCCTGTGTCACAACGTGACGCCCGTCTACGAGTCCCACGCTGCCGTAAACGGTGAGGCGGAGTCTGCGGAGGCCGACCAGGACTTCAGCGACGACAACCGGACGTACCAGGCCTCCAGTCCGGACGAGGTAAAGATGCGTCTGAGAGAAACCAAACGGAGAAATTAGGAAAGTTTTGGCTAAGACTTTAAGAAATTTACTTGGTAATTTGATTGGCACGCTTTCTATGGAGCTACAATAATATGGAGTGAATGTTGTGCCAGTATTGTTTAAAAAAAAATAATTTTTGTAAATGGTGGGAAATTTTGCAATCCAGAAATTAAACTTGCAAAACTTGTTAATTGAAAGAAGAAAAAAAATTAATAAAACTGTTTTCTTCACAATTTTTTCAAATCTCTTTTTCAGGTTGAATTTTAGAAAAAGGATTCTATTCAAATGTTTTTTTTTTACAGATCAATTGTATTGACTTCAGTCAGAAAAAAGAAATTTGAAAAAAAATATATATAAAAAAAACTAGAATACAAAAAATGAAAATGCGTTTAATTTTTGATATGTAATTTTTTTTTCATTTGCAGAATATGTTCTTTACTTGCAACAATAATGGAACAGTAATCACTTCTCCTGTTTCAATGTTTATTGGCTGAATCTCAAAGGTCACAAACCCCTGTAGGAGGTTAATCCGTTTAATTATCGCTGTCCGCTTCCTGGGGGACTTATTTCCCGGACGGGAGGCAGAAAGCCGCTGGTTCCCTGAAGGCATCTTAACGGCTTTATGTGCGAGACGGAAGCCGAGGAACCGGCCAGGTGGAACGCACAGAAGAACCTCTAATTAAAGCAGAGTTAATGTTTACTTTAACATGAGAGAATAAACGGGAGGTTTGTCAGGCTGGACTGTTTAGGGGAAGTTTAGTGAAGCTCACAGGAGAAATACTTTGCATGTAAACTGAAGATGCTCGGTGTTCGTTTCCTCCGTCGCTGCTCCGCCTTCCTCCCACGTTGATCAATATTTCATTTTCTCTGCAGGGCAGAAAGACGTCGCCGTCTTTTTTTGTCCTCCTTTTTATTCATCTGTCTTTTTATTTCCTTCTGTTTGGGTTGAAGCTTCAGATCTCTGTCACCGAGCCGCCGTCATCGCTCTGATTACAGGGTTTCCGCGGGTCATTAAAATCATTAAAAGTTATTAAATGGCATTAAATTTCATGAAATTTGATTTTTGTGGCATTTAAGGTGCTTTATAAAAAAAAAAAAAAAGTTTATAAAAACAATTTTGTCAGATATATTGCGATATATTTGCGTGGAACTGCTTCCGATTGATCGTAAAGCCGTATGTTCGGAAAAGAAGCTTGAGGCGGAGAAAAGGCTAGAGAATGGAGGAATGCTGATTTCAACAAAAGTGGCTGAAAAACAAGGAATTTGGGAGACGACTGCAGCCTGTCCCAAAAAGACGACATATATATATATATATATATATATATATATATATATATATATATATATATATATATATATATATATATATATATACCGGTATATTCTATTCAGTTTATTTCTATAGCTCCAATTCACATCATGTCATCTCAGGTCACTTTCCAGTTCACCAGATCATCCAGTCAGATTGATTCAAAGTTTTCTATCTAAGGAAAACCAGCTGATTGCATCGACTCATTGACTCTTCAGCAATCCCTCACACTAAGCATGCTTGTAGCGACAGTGGAGAGGAAAAACTCCCTTTGAACAGGAAGAAACCTCCAGCAGAACCAGGCTCAGTGTGAGCGGCCATCTGCTGAGGCCCACTGGGGTTCAAGGAGACAGAAGCAGACATAGAAAAAGAAGCATAGATACAAAAGGCAGCTGTCAACCAGCTCCACAGGCGGCCCCGTCCAGGAAACACACAGCCAGGCAGACGAGCTCCGAGCCAGCTCCCATGTCAGAGGATGAAGAGAGCACATCCAGTTAGTCACAGTCAGAGAAACAGGACTACACTGGAAAACAGGCCAAGCTCAAATAGAGCATAGTGTTAGAGATTGAACTAACAGATTCTGCAGAGTGGGAGAATAGAGATAGAATGAAGCAGAATGATGAAAAAGGGGTCCCTATGTCCTCCAGCAGTCTAAGCCTATAGCAGCAGAACTATAGAGATAGATCAGGATAACCTGAGCCACTCTAACTAGAAGCTTTATCAGAAAGGAAAGTTTTAAGCCTAGCCTTAAAAGTAGACAGGGTGTCTGCCTCACGGACTAAAACTGGTAGTTGGTTCCACAGGAGAGGAGCCTGAGAACTAAAAGATCTGCCTCCCATTCTACTTTTAGAAATTCTAGGAACCACTAGTAAACCTGCAGATTGAGAGCGAAGTGCTCTGTTAGGAACATAAGGAACAATCAGATCTCTGATATCAGATGGAGCTTGGCCATTTAAGGCTTTATATGTGAGAAGGAGGATTTTAAATTCTATTCTGGATTCTGTTCTAGCATGAATCCGCTTTGGCATAGAATGAAAAGAGGCGCCCTCTAGTGGGGGATGGTAACATTACAACACTGAAAGATGTTCCTTTAAAGCGACGTTTATCAGATAATTTCATGGAACTGATTTTAATCTAGTAAAACGTTGATCAATAATTAATTATAAGGCGATTATTGGATTGCATCCATAAACTCCATCAGCTGCAGCTTCAGGTTGAGCTCCGGTCTGCGCCTGACTTTGGGATTGTGATGTTCTCCAGGTGGCGCTGGTTCGTTGGACGGAGAGCGTGGGTCTGACCCTGGTCAACAGAGACCTGACCTCCCTGCAGCTCAAGACGCCGTCTGGGCAGATCCTCTCCTTCCTCATCCTGCAGATCTTCCCTTTCACCTCGGAGAGCAAACGGATGGGCATCATCCTGCGGGTGGGAACCGTCTCCTCCTGCCGTCGTCACGCTTTGGGCTCCAGCAGCTCATTAATCTGCCTTAAACTGACCCGGCTGTTGCTTTTTCTGATGAAATCAGGAGGAGTCGACCGGAGAGATCACCTTCTACATGAAAGGAGCTGATGTTGCCATGGCGAGCATCGTCCAGTACAACGACTGGCTGGAGGAGGAGGTAGGAGTCAGAAGTATTCATACATTCAGTCACGTTTCATAAGTTAGTTTAAATGTGTATTTGAAAAGTCTTAAACTTTTTATAAACATAAATCAGTGCGGTGCATATGGAGTGAGTTTTGATGCAAGATCAGAACATGTTTTGTTAATTGAAATTTGAAAATAATCCAATCCAGATATAAAAAAGTGAAAAACGATTAAATCAGAAAAGGGTAATGAGAAAAATGCTCTGTTTTTAATTTTAGAGATAGAATGAAGCAGAATGATGAAAAAGGGGTCCCTATGTCCTCCAGCAGTCTAAGCCTATAGCAGCAGATCTATAGAGATAGCTCAGGATAACCTGAGCCACTCTAACTAGAAGCTTTATCAAAAAGGAAAGTTTTAAGCCTAGTAGACAGGGTGTCTGCCTCGCGGACTAAAACTGGTAGTTGGTTCCACAGGAGAGGAGCCTGATAACTAAAAGATCTGCCTCCCATTCTACTTTTAGAAATTCTAGGAACCACTAGTAAACCTGCAGATTGAGAGTGAAGTGCTCTGTTAGGAACATAAGGAACAATCAGATCTCTGATATCAGATGGAGCTTGATTGGTCCAGAGTGACTGTTTGGATTTAAAGTGAAGAGAATTTGATCTGTGGAATGAAAAAGTACAATTTGTGATAGAATAGAAATAAAATAAAGAAAGAAATCAACACAAAAAAGTGACGAATATTTGAAAAATGAAATCTGAGATAATTTTTTTTTCCTCATAAGTTTTTTTTCTCAGAACTTTTTCTTAATTAAAACATTTTTTTGTTTTCTGTGTTGAATTTTTATTTTTTCTTCAAATTCCATTTAACAAAATGTGTTCTTTGTTCCAATAATAGGATAAAATTCACTCCATAGGTGTGTATTGTCAGCAGGACCTCCTCTGGCTGCAGGAGGTTTTTTAGTCTGATTTCAGCTAAAACATCATCATCATCATCATCATCTGGGTGTCCGTTGGTAGACCGCCTCGTGTTACCTTCGTCCTCCTCATCATCAGCTTCATATTGGCGTTATTGAATCATTTGGCACCGGGGGGCAGCTTCTGATTTAATTAGTGACCTAGATAAAGTTGATGTAATTAATGTTTGTCATATTCGCGGCTCTAACATCCTGACGTGGGATCAGCGCGCGGACGCGGCCGTCAATAACCAATCATCTGCAGCCGTCGGTGTTTCATATCAGAAACAAACGGCCGGACCGTCCTGCGAGCTTCACCACAGGCTCTTATCCTCCATCGATCTCTGTGGGTCATGATGAGCTGTTATTGGCAGCTATGGACGTGGTGTTCCTGTCAGAACCATCATCTGACCCATATTTAATGTCATTCAGGGTCACTGCACAGAACCTAAAACCCTGGAACCGACTTAGAGTCGTTGTTTATTCATATTTAGATCCGTTTGTGAGGAAGGAGGAGGAGCAGAGTTTGGGAAGGTCTTCGTTCTCCAGATGTGTCTCTCTGGAGTTGGTTCCAGTATCCTGGTTCTCCGAGAGGCGGCGCGACGGAGCAGGAGAAGAAGCTGAAGGGGAAAGTTCTGGGTTTACTGCTCCCCCTTTGGTTTTTCCTCATGTTCTGATTGGTTCAGAGCCATAAATGGATATTTAGACGTCCCGGTTTGTCCAGGTTCCTTTTAGGGGTGAGCCAGTCCTGGCCTTCCTCCATCGGCTGGCTGTTAGTCCATTTTAAGGTTCTTTTATTTGTTTTCAAGACTTTAAATGGTTCTGCCCCTCCCTACCTGACGTGACCCGTCTCTCCCTCTGTTTCCTGGCAGTGCGGCAACATGGCCAGAGAAGGCCTGCGGACCCTGGTGGTGGCCAAGAAGGGCCTGTCTGAGGAGCAGTACCAGGACTTTGAGGTGAGGACCGACGCATGGCTTCACGTTCTGCCTGTTCAAAGCGAGGAAACCTCAGCGTTACACAGCAGGAAGCCTTTTTTTAACTGCTCTGCAGTGAATCAAATAAGCATGAATTCAACGAGTCTATAAATAAACTACTGAGTCCTCGCTTGGTTTTAGCTCCTCGCTTTGAGTTTATTTAAGTTCTAAAAATTCACCTTGATTCGTTTTTTAATGGCTGTTTGAAAACCAGAGAAAGGTGAAGTTTCCCGATGGTTTCTATTTAGTTCTTTAAGAAAATATTTTAATCTGTTCATTCATTCGTCCATTAATTCAGTGAAATAAATCTAACTTATAGATCTTACAGAAAGGATCCATCGCCACCATCTGGCTGCTGGGAGTCTGAAGGCTTTATTCAGGCGTGGAAACAATCAGATGAATCATCATTATTGAAATAATCAAGTAGCTGGAGTAAAACGCTTCTAAAAACTCCTGAAGATAAACAGAAATAGATCAGGTTCATATAAAACTCTAAGAAGCTTAGTGAGTATGATCTATCCAGGAAAGGTCTGGTCAGCAGGAATAATCAATGGATCATTATTTATACCTAAAACTAAAACGTTTGCGGTGATTTAATGAATTTAACGTTAATCAGTAAAATATTAAACAATAGTTTTCGTCATGATCACTGAGTCTGGGAGCGGCCATTCATCTCATCTGGTTAATAGGAGATCTATGGAGAGAAATTTGTTCCAGTATTATTGAAAGCAAAGAGTGCTTTTCAGAAAAGGCCATGAGAAGATAAGAGTTTAAGAAATGAAACTTTGCAAAAGTTAAACCTGTATTATGACATTTTTTTACTGATTTTTTCCCAAACAAATTTTGGAAAATAGAATCTAAAAAAATACCAAACTACAAGCTGCTGAGTCCTTAAGCTTTCCGCCAGAACCAGACCCGTGACCCGTGGACTGATTTCTCCTGCAGAATCGGTACAACCAGGCCAAGCTGAGCATCCATGACCGGGCGCTGAAGGTGGCGGCGGTGGTGGAAAGCCTGGAGCGGGAGATGGAGCTGCTGTGTCTGACCGGAGTGGAGGACCAGCTGCAGGCCGACGTCAGGCCCACGCTGGAGCTGCTGAGGAACGCCGGCATCAAGGTCGGTGCGGGAATCGCATCCCCGTCTGACGCTCCGACCTCTCCTCATCACCTTCCTCTTCTCCTCAGATCTGGATGCTGACGGGAGACAAGCTGGAGACGGCGACGTGCATCGCCAAAAGCTCCCATCTGGTTTCCAGGAACCAGGACATCCACGTCTTCAAGCCGGTGCGTAACGCTCCCTCTCAGAGATCAGCCGCGCCTCTCGGCTCGTGTCTAATTGGGCTTCGCTGCTCTTGAGCAGGTCTCCACCCGAGGAGAGGCCCATCTGGAGCTGAACGCCTTCAGGAGGAAGCATGACTGCGCGCTGGTCATCTCCGGAGACTCTTTAGAGGTACTGGAGCGCCGCTGCAGCCACAGAAACACTGTGGAGCTTCGTCACGCGTTCAAAACCTCTCAGAAGTTCTTGTTTCTCCGTTTCTGCAGGTCTGCTTGAGGTATTATGAGCACGAGTTTGTAGAGCTGGCCTGTCAGTGTCCGGCGGTGGTCTGCTGTCGATGTTCTCCCACTCAGAAGGCCCAGATCGTCCACCTCCTCCAGCAGCACACGGCCAACAGAACCTGTGCAATAGGTGGGCTTCAGAACCGGGGTCGGTTTCTCCAAACGGTCCTACCTTCCTGGAGTTTCTGCTCTGCTGCTGCTGCAGAGAAACGGGTTTATTTCAGGGTTTTAACGTCTTTATTGGACGGAGAAGCTGCTGCTGTAGTTTAACCTTCAGGGGTTATGGGGAGAAATTTGTTCCAATATTACTGAAAGCAAAGAATACATTTCAAACAGGAAAAAAAGGAAATGAATAAAAATATGATTTGAGAGTAATTTATGTTGTATGCGCAACAACCAGTAAGGTTTGCTATTTTATCATTTTTTTGTTGGTTTCTAAAAAAAAAGTTTATTTTAAATTTTGTCTAGATTTTTTATTTTTTTCCTCTAATTTATTTTTCTTTGGAGATTTCTTTTTAATTCAGACTTTATTTTTTCAAAATTTTTTCAGAGTTTTTATGTTATTACGTTTGAATTTTTTTCCACTTTTCAGATTTTTTAAAGAATTATTATTTTTTGAAATATTTATTAAGGTTATTTTTATTTTTCTGGGGTGACTGTGATTTAAGGATTACATTCTAAATGAGTTTTTTCAGATTCCACCCCCTGCAGCTCCCGGTGGATTTCTATTGATCCGTGTGCAAAACCAATCATTAAAACAGGATTTAAAAAGAATCCGATCCATAAAGCTCAGTCTCTGTCTCCAGAAAAAAAATAAGACTTTGTAAAGATAAAATTTGGAAAAATCTGGAAAGAAAAGCAAATTTTAAATGTGTTGAACTTTTGCATAAATATTTAAAATTACTTTAAACATTTTTTATTGAACAAATTTTCTTCAGATTTCCTTTTCTGAAAGGTTTTCTTTGCTTTTAATATTGGAGCACATTTCTCTTCATAAGTTTAGACCTGATCTGATGGTTACTTGATTGAGCCACTAGATGGCAGCAGATCCCCGGCTGTTTTCTCCATCCATGTTTGTGTGTTTGGTGGCAGGAGACGGAGGAAATGACGTGAGCATGATCCAGGCTGCAGACTGTGGGATTGGGATCAAAGGAAAGGTGAAGCCCTCTGGGATTATAATCTGGGTTCATCTGGAGCTCAGATCTGGAGCTTTTGGGGGGTTTTTTTTGTGCAGGAAGGGAAGCAGGCGTCTCTGGCTGCAGACTTCTCCATCACCCAGTTCAAACACATCGGCCGCCTCCTCATGGTCCACGGCAGGAACAGCTACAAGCGCTCGGCGGCACTCGGCCAGTTCGTGATGCACCGCGGCATGATCATCTCCACCATGCAGGTACCGCAGCGGCTGGCTCTGCGCCTCCTCCTCCAGAACCCTCTCACCACCCTGCCTGTCGTTTCCTCCTCAGGCCGTCTTCTCCTCGGTCTTCTTCTTCGCCTCGGTTCCTCTGTACCAGGGCTTCCTCATGGTCGGGTACGTAAGCTTCTCCCGTCAGAACCAGAAACGTCTCGCCCTCCGTTCTGATGGGCTTCTGTCTGCCTCAGGTACGCCACCATCTACACCATGTTCCCCGTCTTCTCCTTGGTTCTGGATCAGGACGTGAAGCCCGAGATGGCTCTGCTCTACCCAGAACTTTACAAGGACCTCACCAAGGTACCGGATTTGCTTGTCTCGCTGCGGTTCTGACGGCTGGCGGCCCGATTGACCGGTTCTGTCGATGTGTTTCAGGGCCGCTCCCTATCCTTCAAGACGTTCCTGATCTGGGTTCTGATCAGCATCTACCAAGGTGAGCCGTCTGGGTTTCTGACTGGAGCCGTTTGAACCGGGTCGCTGGTTGGGACCCAGAAGCTCCTTCCTGACTGTTTATTTTCTGTGGCTCCGCCCCTCCTCCTCCAGCCCGTTTCTCAGTGTCTAAGGTTTCCAGCCGCCGTCCTCCTTCACATGCCATCTTTTGTTTGGGCCGTAAATCGATATCGGCGTCAGCGCTAAGCCGCTCGGTGTGCGAGAAAGATCCGTGTTCAGGCCGGAGCGTGACTTCCTGACCGCTCCAGATCTTTAATTAAAAAAATAAAGCTGCTCTGCATGGAAACAAACGGGCGACAGGAGGGAATCCAGCTGGTTTTTACAGACGTTGACTCGCTGGAATCTGAATTCTGTCCATCAGAGCCATTATGTCATCAGTTAGGGTGTAATTAGGCTTCATTTGTGCGGCGATAAAAGGCTATCGGGATACAGTAGGCGTCCTGGGGGGGGCTGCACAGACGCTCCTTATCTTCGCCCTCGCTGCTCCATGCGGTTGGTTTCCCAGGGAACCGCTGGGTTTGATCATCAGGACCAAAACTAAACATCTCTGGATCAAGATCGGCTGATCGACCAAAGTCTGGAAAACGCCACAGATTCCTTTGTTTTGTTCGACCGGAACGTCTGCAGCGAGTAAAACTCAACGCTTCTGTTGATGAGTGTGGAAGAGAAACAGGCTCACTGGAATCTGCCTTTTTTTGCAAATTGAATTTTAAGCTCTGACTTTTTATCTGGTGGAAATTCCGCTGCAAAATATTCGACTGCACCTTTTGGTGAAGTCAAGCCACAGCAATCTACTCTCCATGCAGGCGCGCAGCTTCTAGCCAATGAAATGAGCTCATTTGGTCTGGAAAACTAAAAGTTTCTTCCGGATCAAACCAAGAGCCTTGGCAGACGGGGGTGCTGCACTAGCTGTGATCGGCTCAGTTATTTCACAAAAACTCTAATGGCTGTCAGTTAGCAGCTAGCTGACGTTTTGTAATCATTCACTACTCGATCCGTTTAGATATACATCCGGGTGTCCTTAAATAATGTTATCCTGGTACTAAAGTTACTTATTTCTATCCTAAATTTGATCAACAATGCTAATCTCTAAAAGATGTGAGACAATTTGGTTCTTTTTCCATTTTCTTTGTTAAACTGCTTCTCTGATGTCATCATGGGTCGTGATCAGAGTCTAAATCTGATTAAAACATGTTTATCTGCATTTTTTCTCATTTCTTTCTTTAGTTTACACACCATATAGCATAATATTAACATGAAAGGAAAACATCAAACTCAAAAAGACTAGCATAGAATCCCATTTGTGTAATGTTTGCTATTTATTAGATTCATTTTTTTTCCTGTTTTAGTTTCTAAATGTTTTTTCAAATTTTTTTCTCTACATTTATTTTAAAAAAAATTTCTACTTTTTTCTTGATTTTATTTTTCCATGGATATTTCTTTCCAATTCAGATTTTATTTCCATTTTATTTGAGATAAAAAAAATATTTCAAAATTTTTTCTTTTTTTATAACTTTTGAATATTTGTTCACTTTTCAGATATTTTCATTTTTGAATTTTTGAGGTAGCAGTGGCTCGTTTTTCATGGACAGTAGGCTGACGAGAGGGGGACAAAGACCCACAGGTCGAATTCGAACCCGGGTCGGCTGCGTCGAGGTCTAAGGCCTCCGTACATGGGTCGTGGGCGCTAACCACTGCGCCACCAAAGCACATTTAAAACATTAGTGCAGTGGTTTATTTTAAAATAAACCTTTGGGTTAAGTTGTTGTAAGCAGGTTTTTCTGGTGTTTCTTGTGAATTTGGTCTTAAATTTTTATTTCAAGTGGCATTAAAAAGTCTTGAATTTAACTCGCCTTATGCTGCAGGAACCCTGATTTTGAAAACAAAATCTGAACAAATAGCAAAGTGTCATTAGGCTTCATTTGTGAGGCGATAAAAGGTTATCAGGATACAGACGGCGTCCTGAGGTGGCGGCTCAGACGCTCCTTCTCTAGAATAGAATCCCATTTCCTGTGCAGATCGGAACAGAGTGATAAAACAGACATTCATTTTCTCAGGAAACCTATTATTCACCTTTAACACTTTATATTTTAGTACGTAAAAATGTAATTTAGGTCTTTTTAACAAAATAATGTCGAGGTCGACCCGGATGTTTATCTGGATGCGCTAATGAGCTTATGGCGCAGAACGCAGATGGTTCTTCCGGGACGGATCGGGTAGCGACAGTCACATCTATTAAACACGAATTCTAATTAAATTCTATTGAGTTTATTTCTCAAGGCATTTTCCAGTTCACCAGATCATCCGATTTAAAGTTTTCCATCTAAGGAAAACCAGCTGATTGCATCGACTCATTGACTCTTCAGCAATCCCTCACACTAAGCATGCTTGTAGCGACAGTGGAGAGGAAAAACTCCCTTTGAACAGGAAGAAACCTCCAGCAGAACCAGGCTCAGTGTGAGCGGCCATCTGCTGAGGCCCACTGGGGTCAGAAAAAGAAACCCGTCAGCTTTGTTTTGCCGGGAACAAAGCTATGCTCAACTGTTGTGTCACGTGACCAAAGGAGCTCATTTCATTGGCTACAAGCTGCTTGACTGAGTGTAGATTGCTTTGGCTTTAGTTCACCAAAAGGTCAAAACATTTGCAGGTAAATTTTTTGCAGGAATTTTAAGAAATTCAGTTTTTATAATTCGGTGTTAAAAAAATTCAGTGTTTAAATTACGGAGTGAAAAAAAGGAAGTGTTTAGAATTCGTTGTACAAAAGAAGGCAGATTCCAGTGAGACTGTTTTTCCTCCATAGTTGAGCAGCATTTGGTTGCGATTGTTTACTGACTCACTAAAAACTGTTTTGTTTTAAACTTTTTTATTTAATGCAGGGAAAAAAGAAAAGGATTAAATGGTTTTTGAACTCTTTGGCGCCCCCAGGTGGCATCCTGATGTACGGCGCCCTGCTGCTGTTTGAGTCGGAGTTTGTTCACGTGGTGGCCATCTCGTTCACGGCGCTGGTTCTGACGGAGCTGCTGATGGTGGCGCTGACCGTGCGGACCTGGCACTGGCTCATGGTGGTGGCCGAGTTCTTCAGCCTGGGCTGCTACCTCGCCTCCCTCGCCTTCCTCAACGAGTACTTTGGTACGTGAGCCGCTTCACGCAGGGTTCTGCTTCTGCTCTTCGCTCACTTTATGAGACAAAGCCGCAGGTTTCTGGGCTTCATGGAGCTTCTGGGTGTAGAACCGGGTCAGGTTCTTCTCTGGAGGATCCAGAGGAAAACATCTCAGCAGAACAAAAAACAGTCTGTCTGTACCCTATGGAGAGAAATCTGATCCAAAATCACTAAAAGCACTGTTTCAAAAAAGGAAATACTATAAAAAATTACTATGGAATACTATGAAAATTTGTTTAAAAAATTTTTAGTCACTTATGAGTATTAAAAAGTGCAACCAACATTTTGCATTTTTTTTCAGTTTTTATTCAAATTCTATTTTGTAAAATATTTTTTACATTTTATTTTTCACATTTTTGGCAGGGAAAATTTTAAAAGTTTTTAAAAATATATATATATTTAAATCCACAGAGACAACCCAGAAGTTTAGAGGGTTAAATCTATTAAACCAGATTTGAAAAGATTGTAATTCATAACACACAAAAAAAAGTAAAAAAAAATGTACAAAAAGTTTTTATTTTATTTTTATTTTTTTTTGGCGGGGGGGGGCATCTGAAAGAATTAAATGTTTGAAAAAATAAGTTTGGAAGAAAAAATATAAAACAGGAAAGTTATTGGTTGAACTTCATGAGAGTAACTTTTTTTTATTTTTTTTATTTCCTTTAAGGAAATTTTTCTGCAGATTCTCTTTGAAACCTTTTTTTTTTCTTTCAATAATATTGGAACAAATTTCTCTCCATAAAACTGGGGGTTTTCTGGAGCAAAGGGCGGATGTGAGCTACAACCAGCAGAACCAGTATAACTGGAGGACAGCGAGGGTCCAGAGGGCTGAACAGAATCGCTTCTGGATGAAAGCTGGAGCTGGATGTCTGTTCGGTACCATCGGTACCATCCCAGAGGTCCAGAACCTGACCGGACCTCTGATGTTCATCAGTGTAAGATCCTTAAGAACCTTCAGGGCAGATCTGAAAGATTTTGGTCCATAATTTGGCCTTTCTTCCTCCAACTGTTCTGAAATGTTCTACAGAGGTTCTGGTGGACCCGGTTCGGTGTCACACATCCTCCTGTTTCTAACCCTGAAGAGGAGGACCACCAGGAAACACTGCTTATTTATATATGTGTGTCCCATAGACATTACATACGTAGACGCCTAGAGGGCGGCCATCTTGGATCAGACCACAGGTCAGATAGCTGCTGTCAGAATGAACAGGAGGCGCCTCAGATCTCATTTTAATCACATGAAAGACGAGTCAGAGATAATATTACAATAATCGCTTACATCTCACAACCACTTAAACGACCAAAACTAATTCTAAAATTACCTTTAAATTAGATTACACATATTTAAAACAGCTTTTAGTTAGACACAAGATAAATTTACCGTTCTCTACAATTTGACCAACAAGTTTTGACCATGACACAAATAAAAATTAACATAAAATTAATTTTAAAAAACAAAATAATAACTTTGCTCTGTTTTGTAAATCACATTACAAATGTTCCTTGAAAATACTGAATATTAATGTACTATATAAATAAATAATTTTTTAAAAACATAATCTTTTAATATGGTAATATAAAACTTTTTGTTAATCATATTTATGTTTAATTGCGAAATATATAACTTTAAACTTCACTTTAAATAGTTTTAAATCTGAATAAATGTGTTTAATCTAATTTAAAGGTAATTTTAGAATTAGTTTTGCTCTTCTAAGCGGTTGTGAAACGTAAGAGATTATTGTGATTTTATCTCTGACTAGTCTTTCATGTGATTAAAATGAGATCTGAAGCGCCTCAGATCTCACTGTGGTCTGATCCAAGATGGCCGCCCTCTCGGCACGTCGGCCTGGAATGAAGCGTCTACATATATAATGCCTATGGTCCTTCCTGTCTGCCGTCCAGCTGAAGCTGCTTCTTCTTCTCTCCTCATGCTGCTGCTGCTTCTTCTTCTTCTGCTCCTCTAATGCGCGCGGCAGGCATAGGCAGGGTGTCGTTCGGAGCCTTCCTCGGTAGGTCTGCTGACTTCACATTCCAGGCTGTAAATCCTGCTGCCAGTCCGTTCACGAGGCTCCACCTGCTGCCAAGCTCTGCCCCGGCGGCGCCGCAGCTTGTTGGATCCTCTGGAACAGAGGCAGAACCTCTCAGTTTTCATTCCTGCTGAAGGGGGTGTGAAAACTTTCAGGCTCTGAAGCCGTTTTGTGATAAATGATGTGAAATGTTTTTCTTTTGTTGACTTTTCCGTCTCCTTCCTGTCAGACCTCTCCTTCATCACGACGCGGCCTTTCCTCTGGAAGGTGTCGGCCATCACGCTCGTCAGCTGTCTTCCTCTCTACATCATCAAATACCTGAAGCGGAAATTCTCTCCTCCGAGTTACTCCAAGCTGTCCTCCTGAGGCGGACCGGACCGGACCGGACCGCCACGCCTGAAGCACTGGAAGCGTCTTTTCCTTTTACTTGAAGCCGGGAGCACATGGACGGGTCGGTTCTGCCCGTATTCAGTGAAATGTTCCTTTTCTGCGGCCGAATGATGCCGCCGCTGCGCTCGCTTTTATACACTGATTTTTAAATCCTTTTTTTAATCGCAGTGTTTTTTCTGGGGGGGGGGGGGGTAGAAGGTTCTGGTGCTGCTCAGTGAACACTAACAGTGAAGACATTCAGAAACAAAAGCTTGGTTCTGTTTCCATGTTTGGACGGGAAGCAGCGGCTCGCCTTCAGGTCGGAACCGCTCATTCTGAGCCGTTTTCAGAATCTGGTTCTGACTCTGATCTGTCCCCTCCTGATGTTTATAATGAGGCGGGATGAGTTTTATCATTCCTGCTCTGGGTGGAGCAAAGAACCGGCGGTCCGACCAGGCGCCATCGGATCACTCCACAGACCCGCCTGGTTCTGGTTTCTGACCTTAATGCTGGAAAACTGCTGCTCTGATGGTGAAAAACACGCCTGGATGTATTTTCTAAAGCCACTTTGATTCAATTCTGCTTCTTTTTAAAGTGTTTCCTGTTTTCTACGGGTTGGTGTTCGTCGTGTCTCTGTGTTCATGCGATGCGTTTCAGTCCTTGTCCTGCTCTGCAGCATCAGTATTTATTTGTAGAAATGTTCCTGATTAATAAAAAATAAACTCAATAAAGCAGGAAAAGCCTCCAATATTTAAGGTTTCATCATTAAATGTCCTGATGTGGCCACTAGATGGAGCCAGAGGACCGAGGTGGAGTTTTCTCCAGGGAGGGCTATAAATTCAAAAAACCAGCATATTTATATGAATTCCAACAAAAAACATAAGAAAACTCTAAAAACAAAACCTAATTTCATAAACAGATTTAATAAATCTTGTCCTTCTGAGGCTGTGAAGGTAAATCTGTGTTTTGGTTCAATATTGAGTCACAAACCTAAAAAAAAATCATGAACCAGTTTAATAATGGAGAAGCTATTAGCTTTATATTTTTTATATAATATATAAACAATTTTCTGAGCAACTATGCCAATTAACAAACACCTAGAAAAAGAACAATATGCTATTATTTTCCATGTTGTCAGGGTTTAGTTGAGGTTTTGAGGACCCAAATGCAGAGAAGAGGAGGCAGAGGTGAGTTTTGTAGAGTTAATGAAATTATTAACAGGGAACTGAGACAGGAATCCAAACATCCAACATAAAGCACAGAAAAAAAAACAGAACCTTGGAGACATCAGGAAAAACATGCATGAGGAGGCAGGAAGAGATGGGGAACCAGCACTGAGGAACCTCACAGGGAGAGTTTATATGGGAGCAGGTGGGAACAGAGGAGTCTAGAAGGAGCGAGGGAAAAGGAGACCAACACAAGACGGCAACAAAGAAATACCTATGAACTCAAATACATCCAGAAATCACAACAAAATAGCAATCAAACCAATAAAACTAGAAACAAAGAAAAACATGAAACTTAAAACTTAAACACTACAAAGAATGTGATGCATGTGAATCCCAGATTGTTTATTCTCCTTTTCCTTTTCTATAAAGTGCTTTAAATCAGTCCTAGCTGTCTTTATCCAGGCTGGATCAGATCCTGACCTTTGGAAAAGGAGGCAGGGAAGCAGAATAAAGCCTTAGCCTCACTGCATGCAGTTAGCCTCGCTGCATGAAGTTAGCCTCGCTGCATGCAGTTAGCATCGCCGCATGCAGTTAGCCTCGTCGCATGAAGTTAGCCTCGCTGCATGAAGTTAGCCTCACTGCATGCAGTTAGCCTCGCTGCATGAAGTTAGCCTCGCTGCATGCAGTTAGCATCGCCGCATGCAGTTAGCCTCGTCGCATAAAGTTAGCCTCGCTGCATGAAGTTAGCCTCGCCGCATGAAGTTAGCCTCGCCGCATGAAGTTAGCCTCGCCGCATGAAGTTAGCCTCGCTGCATGCAGTTAGCCTCGCTGCATGAAGTTAGCCTCGCTGCATGCAGTTAGCATCGCCGCATGCAGTTAGCCTCGTCGCATGAAGTTAGCCTCGCTGCATGAAGTTAGCCTCGCTGCATGAAGTTAGCCTCGCCGCATGCAGTTAGCCTAGCCTTGGAGCTAAACCAGGTCCTGGAAAACGATGATTCTTTCACCATTTCTCTCCTCAGTGCATCTCCAACTTGACCTGTCAATCATCCGTAAAATGTCTGCGCTGTGGCGGAAGATGGTGAAGAAATCCACTTCCTGTCACCTCAGGGCGCAGCTCTCCTCTCCTTCTGTATTGCAGAGCAGCTGCTGCACATAGATAACTTTTAACCAGAGTCTATGAGCAAAGATGTTTGCACCCTAGAGTGGAAATACGTCACCAATCAGACGAAAAATGAAATGATGCTTTACTAGTCATTAAAGATTTTAATGTCTCAATCAGGGTTCATTGGGTGGGGTGGCGCTCTAGCGCCCTCTATTGGTCAGCCGCCTCTGCCAGAAGCTGATTTCTGCTTTTTTTTTTTTTTTATTATTGAAATATTTTGCTAACAAACAAATATCCAGATCTTTGCTCTCAGAGAAAACTTCTGCAGAGCCAAACATCTCATGACGCCTTTCTCTGATAAAAGGAACTCGATCCACTTCAGCGATGCAGATTTCTAATTTAGAGGAAAGTCTGATGACTAACAAGTTTTAGAGGAAGAGTTGGAACCAAATGTTTGGAGGATGGTTGGATTAAGGCTCAGCTTTAAAGTCTGATTAAACTGAGAACAGAAAGAATCACAGGAAGTCATCCCATCCGACTGCTTCGTTTGGACAAGAAGTTCTGACTAAAAGTGTCTCAGTAGATCACAGAACTGAGATTTGGCTGTAAAATCTCAGATTTTTTTTCTATAAATTCTGATTTCTTCTTTTCTCCCTCAAGTTTAATGATGAAAAAATAGAAGAAAGCAGATTTGATGTCAGTCAGCCGCTAAGAGGGGAATTTAAAGGGCTGTGAAATTAAGCCTGTGGAACCGGCTTATAAAATAATCATTTTTCTCAATAAACAATGAAAATATATCAAAGTAAATGTTTGGAGTTTGACGCCTCAAACGGTAAGATTCTATAATTTATAAAGGAGACGTAATGAATTGATGAAACTATGGAAGGTCAAAGAGGTCATTGCTGGAAAAAAAATATTGTTTTTCACCATAAAAAGTAGAAAAAGTACGACGGAGTATTGGGGCCAGGCTAGAGATTTTTTTTATTTTTTTATTTTGAGGATAAAGTCGTAACATTATGAGAATGAAGTCATCAAACATCAACCTGTTTCAAAAAGAAAGCTTGGAGCTCCGCCCAGCAGATGACGGCCGACAAGCTCCACCAATCAGCAACCAGTCCACTTTGTCCACTTTGACATCCTGCCCAGTTTGATGCTGCTGCTAAAAGATTTCCTGATTTGTCAAACCGATGCTAAAGTAGAACTTCACATGATGCTCCACATTCCTCATTTTAGGGAAGAAAGGGCTTTTTGGAAGAGTTGGCATAATTTAGTCTCGTTATTTTACGATTTTATTCTCGAAATAGCCCTAATACTCCGTCGTAAAAATGTGATCATTCAAATAAAAAGAAATATAACTTTATCAAACTCACATTGGAGATATTTATCCACTATAAGCAGAGGGCTGCCATTGTGCGGCGTCCAGGGAGCAGTGTGGAGGTTAAGGCTCTTGCTCAGGGACCCTGAGTGGCAGTCTGTGGGAGTTGAACTCAAAACCTCAGGATTTCAAGCTCTATGCCCTAACCACCATGCCTCCACTCCCCGTCGATTGTCTAGATCAGATTATTTTATTAATACATTCATTGAGTCTGCATAGACATCATTAACTGTTTTATTTACTTCTATTCGGTTTATTTCTATAGCTCCAATTCACATCATGTCATCTCAGGTCACTTCCCAGTTCACCAGATCATCCAGTCAGATTGATTCAAAGTTTTCTATCTAAGGAAAACCAGCTGATTGCATCGACTCATTGACTCTTCAGCAATCCCTCACACTAAGCATGCTTGTAGCGACAGTGGAGAGGAAAAACTCCCTTTGAACAGGAAGAAACCTCCAGCAGAACCAGGCTCAGTGTGAGCGGCCATCTGCTGAGGCCCACTGGGGTTCAAGGAGACAGAAGCAGACCTAGAAAAAGAAGCATAGATGGCCATTCAGGACCGAAAGAACGAGATCCTGGATCCAAGCGGGTGAAATGAGTTTCCTCCGTAGTGTGTCTGGGCTCTCTCTTAGAGAGGGGGAGGAGCTCAGTCATCCAGGGAGGACTCAGAGTAGAGCCGCTGCTCCTCCACATCGAGAGGAGCCAGTTGAGGTGGCTCGGCCATCTGGTTAGGATGCCTCCTGGACGTCTCCCTGGTGAGGTGTTCCAGGCACGTCCCACCGGGAGGAGGCCCAGGGGGAGACCCAGGACACGCTGGAGAGACTGTTTCCCTGCTGGCCTGGGAGCGCCTTGGGGTTCCCCCAGAGGAGCTGGGGAGAGGGACGTCTGGGCCTCCCTACTGAAGCTGCTCCCCCCGCAACCCGACCCCGGATAAGAGGAAGAAGGATGCTCTGATTCAGACCGTTTATGGAGCTACTTAGCAACATTTTATAGAGTCTGCTGTTGCATTGTGTTCAGTTCACATCTGGATCCTCAGAACCAGAAACCAACATTCATGTTCTATCTTTAGCTTTCTTAGAGCTAAAAAGCCGTGGAGAAAGTTTCTCTGATAAGTTTCTAGAGTAAATTAGCAGGAACTTTGGGTGTCGATGGTAATCAGAACCGGCTTTGTGGATCATGCTAGTGAACAGTGGAGGAATTAGAGCTTTTAAAGCGTGACCTTTATGAACCCCAGAAGAAGGTGGAGCTCCCTGACCTCCGGTTCTCCAGCAGACGTGATATGAAATTCTCCTCCTAGCTGGTTCAGTCATCTGCACCTTTTGATTTTCAGAAAAGTAGAAATATGTGCTTTTAGATCCTCCATAAAGTCCCCATTTGGAGCGAAGGCGCCGCCGTCGTATTGATGACCTCGCTGAGTATGGAGCTCACAATGTGTTCTGAATTTCTCCGTCAGAGCAGGAAGCCGTCTGAGGATGCAGGAGGAGCCGGTGATGAATGTGATGGTCCGATGGCTTCAGCATGTTCGGAACCGCCTTTCATCTTCCGCTGAAGCTGCACATCCTCTCAGGGAGGCGTGATGCCCTGCAGGTTGGATCAGACCTTTCTGCAACGTTTTCAACATGGATCCCTTTTTCTCAGGTTGATGGAGAAACCAGAAAACTTTGCATTTGGTTCTTTTTCAACTTTAAATAACTCAAACGGTCTTGAAGCAGAGAAGTCCTGCCAGGATGCTCTGGGTCTCACCTTTGTGAAGACGTTCATTTAGATGTGCTGCAGCTGAAAAATGGACCAACTGGAGCACAGAGGGGGAACTTCCTGCTCCAGATACAAACAAGAGAACAAGGATATGAACAACAGCCATGAAGAGAGGGGGAACCAGGGAGGAAGAACCAGAGAGGGGGAACCAGGGAGGAAGAACCAGAGAGGGGGAACCAGAGAGGAAGAACCAGAGAGGGGGAACCAGAGAGGAAGAACCAGAGAGGGGGAACCAGAGAGGAAGAACCAGATAGGGGGGGGGGGGGGGGCAGAGAGGAAGAACCAGATAGGGGGGACCAGAGAGGGAGAACCAGAGAGGAAGAACCAGAGAGGGGGGGCCAGAGAGGAAGAACCAGAGAGGAAGAACCAGAGAGGAAGAACCATAGAGGGGGAACCAGAGAGGAAGAACCAGAGAGGAAGAACCAGAGAGGAAGAACCAGATAGGGGGGGGGGGGGGCAGAGAGGAAGAACCAGATAGGGGGGACCAGAGAGGAAGAACCAGATAGGAAGAACCAGATACGGGGGACCAGAGAGGGAGAACCAGATAGGAAGAACCAGATACGGGGGACCAGAGAGGGAGAACCAGAGAGGAAGAACCAGATAGGGGGGACCAGAGAGGGAGAACCAGAGAGGAAGAACCAGAGAGGGGGGGCCAGAGAGGAAGAACCAGAGAGGAAGAACCAGAGAGGAAGAACCATAGAGGGGGAACCAGAGAGGAAGAACCAGAGAGGAAGAACCAGAGAGGAAGAACCAGATAGGGGGGGGGGGGGGCAGAGAGGAAGAACCAGATAGGGGGGACCAGAGAGGAAGAACCAGAGAGGAAGAACCAGATAGGGGGGACCAGAGAGGAAGAACCAGAGAGGAAGAACCAGATAGGGGGGACCAGAGAGGAAGAACCAGATAGGGGGGGCCAGAGAGGAAGAACCAGAGAGGAAGAACCAGAGAGGGGGGGCCAGAGAGGAAGAACCAGAGAGGAAGAACCAGAGAGGAAGAACCATAGAGGGGGAACCAGAGAGGAAGAACCAGAGAGGGGGGACCAGATAGGGGGGACCAGAGAGGAAGAACTAGATAGGGGGAACCAGAGAGGAAGAACCAGAGAGGGGGGGCCAGAGAGGAAGAACCAGAGAGGAAGAACCAGATAGGGGGGACCAGAGAGGAAGAACCAGAGAGGAAGAATTAGATAGGAAGAACCAGATAGGGGGGACCAGATAGGAAGAACCAGAGAGGAAGAACCAGATAGGGGGGGCCAGATAGGGGGGACCAGAGAGGAAGAACCAGAGAGGAAGAACCAGTGAGGGGGGGCCAGAGAGGAAGAACCAGAGAGGAAGAACCAGAGAGGAAGAACCAGATAGGGGGGGACCAGAGAGGAAGAACCAGTGAGGGGGGACCAGATAGGGGGGACCAGAGAGGAAGAACCAGAGAGGAAGAACCAGATAGGGGGGGCCAGAGAGGAAGAACCAGAGAGGAAGAACCAGAGAGGAAGAACCAGATAGGGGGGACCAGATAGGGGGGACCAGAGAGGAAGAACCAGAGAGGAAGAACCAGTGAGGGGGGACCAGATAGGGGGGACCAGAGAGGAAGAACCAGAGAGGAAGAACCAGATAGGGGGGGCCAGAGAGGAAGAACCAGAGAGGGGGGGCCAGAGAGGAAGAACCAGAGAGGAAGAACCAGAGAGGGGGGGCCAGAGAGGAAGAACCAGAGAGGAAGAACCATAGAGGGGGAACCAGAGAGGAAGAACCAGAGAGGAAGAACCAGAGAGGGGGGACCAGATAGGGGGGACCAGAGAGGAAGAACCAGATAGGGGGGACCAGAGAGGAAGAACCAGAGAGGGGGGGCCAGAGAGGAAGAACCAGAGAGGAAGAACCAGATAGGGGGGACCAGAGAGGAAGAACCAGAGAGGGGGGACCAGAGAGGAAGAACCAGAGAGGAAGAACCAGAGAGGGGGGGCCAGATAGGGGGGGACCAGAGAGGAAGAACCAGAGAGGAAGAACCAGAGAGGAAGAACCAGAGAGGGGGGGCCAGAGAGGAAGAACCAGAGAGGAAGAACCAGAGAGGAAGAACCAGATAGGGGGGACCAGAGAGGAAGAACCAGAGAGGAAGAACCAGAGAGGGGGGACCAGAGAGGAAGAACCAGAGAGGAAGAACCAGAGAGGGGGGGCCAGATAGGGGGGACCAGAGAGGAAGAACCAGAGAGGAAGAACCAGAGAGGAAGAACCAGAGAGGGGGGGCCAGATAGGGGGGACCAGAGAGGAAGAACCAGAGAGGGGGAACCAGAGAGGAGAACCAGAGAGGAAGAATTAGATAGGAAGAACCAGATAGGGGGGACCAGAGAGGAAGAACCAGAGAGGAAGAACCAGATAGGGGGGACCAGAGAGGAAGAACCAGATAGGGGGGACCAGAGAGGAAGAACCAGAGAGGGGGGACCAGAGAGGAAGAACCAGAGAGGGGGGACCAGATAGGGGGGGCCAGATAGGGGGGACCAGAGAGGAAGAACCAGAGAGGGGGGACCAGAGAGGGGGGACCAGAGAGGAAGAACCAGAGAGGGGGGACCAGAGAGGAAAAACCAGAGAGGAAGAATTAGATAGGAAGAACCAGATAGGGGGGACCAGAGAGGAAGAACCAGAGAGGAAGAACCAGATAGGGGGGACCAGAGAGGAAGAACCAGAGAGGAAGAACCAGATAGGGGGGACCAGAGAGGAAGAACCAGATAGGGGGGGACCAGAGAGGAAGAACCAGAGAGGGGGGACCAGAGAGGAAGAACCAGAGAGGAAGAACCAGAGAGGAAGAACCAGAGAGTGGGAACCTGAGTGGAGGAACCTGAGTGGAGGTGCACTGCTGACCTGGAGGTTCCTCCTTGACGTTTTCTACTAGTTTTGGGCTTTGAGGGGTTAAAAGAAATTTTAGTATCAGGAATTTTAGTTTTGTACATATTTAGTTTTATTTCTCCGCCTGGTTTAGAACCTGTTCCCCCGGTTGGACTAAATGATGGATCAGTCATTGAAGGCTGGTCCTGTTTGGCCTCGAGTTCTCATTGGATTCAGTCGTTCCCATCAACAAAGTTCCTCTTTAAATCTGTTCATAGAAGTGAAATCATTTGGGTTTGGTTCTGCAGGAATACCTTCGGTTCTCTGGAAACCACCGAACTGGGTTTGGATGAAGCCTTTAAGTCTCGGTCCTCCTGCTACCATCAAATCCTCTGCCAACCAAACTGCTGTTTTGGTCCCTAAAATAAGATTAACTGTAATAGAAATAAGATCAAGAAGATATTCTATTTTTATATATGTGCAAAAAATCTTCTTCCTTCTTTTACGTCATCTGTTTCAATCAGGTCTAAATAAGAGAAAGTTTGAATTTGCAATTTTAACATTTCTGAGAAAAAATGAGTTTGTGATTTTCTAAGATAAATGTTCATTTATGTTTTGGGTTTTTAGTTCCATAGAGCCTCTCAGTGCTTCGGTTCTGAAGAACCCCAGTTTAGGTTTTTCTGGTTCCAGTTTGGCCTAAATCAGAGGTCACGGATTGGCGGACCACTGTCCGGATCCGCAACCTCCTGCTGGCTAATCTGGACCCAAACTGATTTAAAACATTTATAAATTATCGCATATTTTCCAACGACAGTGTCTAACCCCGAAATCCCACATCCTCCGCCCCGCCGCATTCCAGACGGTCTGGACAAAGCAAAGCCTGCAGCCTCCGCTGTGCCTCACATCCTGCTCCGCTTCGACTTCCTCGGAGCTCGAGGAGAGCATGAGCTATATTATTATTATTAAATTCAGGAGTAAAACATGCGGAAAGGAATGCTTAATTTAATATGACAGATTAAAAAAATCCCCATTAGCATCCAGCTTATGTTCAGTTTCTGCACAAATATTTTCTTTTTGTTGAGGATTTTTGTAGCAGGGATAATTAGGATGAAACTAAATGAGTTTGCATGAACTATGTTTGTTCTTTACTTCCAAACTCAGCATCTCTTCATCCATTTCTGAGGTGAGAAGTTTCGTTCTAAGTTGTCAGATGCGCTCTTAGACGTTTTGACTGGAGTTTATTAAACTTTTAAGCCTCTTAGTATAAAGTAAATATTTTGATGGAGATAATAAATCTGCTTCCTGGTCTGTTGAAGAACCGATAGTTTGCATCCAATCATTCAAACAAACGGTCTTCATTTTTGGGAATATATAAGCTGAGGAATGAGCCCAGAATGACTTAGTCTCCGGTTAAACCCAGGTTTAAAGCCTTGCAGGGCAGCCTAAAGCCCACTGCCAACATTAAGACAGAAAAAAGAAAGAAAATAACAAACGCTCATTTCAGGGGTTTGAGAAAATATGGGAATCAGGAAATTATCTATAAACCAAACTGAACGACTGTTGTTCTCTACTTCAAAGAAGACTTTCGATTTTAAAATGTTGAAAAATGATGAAATATGATGAAAAATGTTCTATTTTTTTTACTAAATACTTTTTTTATTTAAAATTCAATGTATGACATGGATGCATAAAAACCTGATTTTATTTCAGTGTTAGATTATGTTTAAAATAACAGATAATAATTAAAAAAGTCTCCAGATCTTTACTGGTTGATGATTTTCTTTATTCAGACGGCGCTGATTTTTAATTGGTTATCCCTGATCTAAATTAACCTTCAGACAGAAAATCTTAATCATCGTAAACTGTAACGCAGACAAAACCTGAACCGGGTGTTTGGAATGGAGCCGAGTTCACATAGTTCTGTTTCACCATCCTTCATCAGAACCTCTTATAAGGTTATTCTTTATGGGTTTGTATGTTAGAATCAACCTTAAAGTTCAATTAAATTCAGTTTATTTCTATAGCTCCAATTCACATCATGTCATCTCAGGTCACTTTATAGATCCAGATCAACCAGATCATCCAGTCAGATTGATTCTTGGTTTTCTATCTAAGGAAAACCAGCTGACTGCATCGACTCATTGACTCTTCAGCAATCCCTCACACTAAGCATGCTTGTAGCGACAGTGGAGAGGAAAAACTCCCTTTTAACAGGAAGAAACCTCCAGCAGAACCAGGCTCAGTGTGAGCGGCCATCTGCTGAGGCCCACTGGGGTTCAAGGAGACAGAAGCAGACATAGAAAAAGAAGCATAGATACAAAAGGCAACTGTCAACCAGCTCCACAGGCGGCCCCGTCCAGGAAACACACAGCCAGGCAGACGAGCTCCGAGCCAGCTCCCATGTCAGAGGATGAAGAGAGCACATCCAGTTAGTCACAGTCAGAGAAACAGGACTACACTGGAAAACAGGCCAAGCTCCAACATCTAGAAACAAAGGTGTTGATGGCAGCAGCACAGCTGATATTTCTCTCCAGGATGGAGTCACAGCCAAACAGGAACAGACCAGATGAAGCTACTATGAGGAAAAGCAGAGAGAGCAGAACGTTAGAGATTGAACTAACAGATTCTGAAAGGTCTGATAAGAATTGAATTAGATTTTTGTCTCCAGAGTCCAACCGTCTGTCCTTCAGAGCTGCTGCTTAGACTCCTGGACCGGGATGAACCAGGCTGTCAGAATGCAGGTAATCATTTCATGTTTTGTCTCCATGAAAAAAATAAAATATGGGTCCATAAACTGATTTGAGGCGACGTTTCTGCAAACACTTCTCCTCTAAACTCGATTAAATTCCTCCCATAAGTGGCGGCAGAAACACTTACGCAGCACAAGCTGTGGAAGTTTAGCACAGTTGTCAAATTCAGTGCCTTTATTTCACATTTCTGCTGCTTTTGGAGCGGCTGGAAGCGCAGCCCTGCCATTATGCCATTATGCTATCCTGTTACTAAGTGGTTCTGCAGCCGCGTCGTTCCCAATGAGCTGCTTTTCAAATTCCACAGCAGCCTGTTTGAATTAGGCAGCAGAGATAAGCTCAGCCATCCGAGGAGGTCGGAGACGAGATGTTTCCACCCTGCACCAGCAACCGTTCCTTCATCCATCAATCACTCTCCATGCTGCAGGTTCAGTCCGTCAGTTTACAGCTGAGAGGAATCTTTAACCTTCACATTCACTTTATTTGATTCCAGGATGAGATTTAAAGGGTGGATAAGTGATCGAATCCAGATGTGTTCAGATGTTTACATCCTCATTTAAATAAAGACACATCATTAATTCCTCCTCTGACATCAAACCAGACTCAGCTTCTCCCCTCACTTCCATCTGCTTCATTTGCTCATTTCAGAACCAAAACATTTTCCTTTACTTCCTTCAGATCCAGATGTTTCTAACCAAGATCATGATGTCACACTTTAGAAGCTCCTGATTGGTTCATTCTCCCTTCGCTGTCAGGAAGTGGAGATTAGACCTCCAGATTTATGAAGAGTGTTGGTTTAGTTCTGGTTCTGGTTCTGGTGTAAAGTGAATATATTCTTATTAGGGTTAATCTAACTTTAAAGGAAAAGTCCCTCATATTCAGAATTCAAACTTCTGAAAGTTCTTTAAATCTGAAATGATTCCATCCTGTTCAATAAATGATCAGTGTTTTTAATTCAGAGTAATTTCCATGTGAATGTGCTTTACTGGAGGCATCCATGTTTGTCAAAGAACACTACTGCCACCTACTGGTTAGTGACGTCACGGTGCGGTATCGGCTGTTGATCAAGTCCCAGTGCTGTATCTGGTGTTTGTCACAACGCGCTACTATCCAATAGCCTGGTGAGACCATCCTGATCTTGCGAGCTTACAAGGTTTCACTCGCAGATCAGTCTGGAGACTCTCCGTTGAAGAAAATTTGGAGCCTCTCACCAAACGAACGTCCAATCAGCGTTGGCTTTGAGGCGGGTTGAGGTGTGACGCAACGAGAAGCGCAACAGTTCAGTCTAAAGAACATGGCGGCTTCAGCCGATGAAACTAGCGTTAGCGTGGCTATCGAGCAAGTTTTATCGGAATTACAGAGTATTTCTTCACCGAAAGAAGAGCAAAACACTGCTCTGGAGGCTTTTCTCAGAGGAAAAGATGTTTTTGCTCTTCTCCCGACTGGTTTCAGCAAGAGTTTGATCTATCAATTGGCTCCTCTTCGTCGTCGCTCTGTTAGTACGTCATATGCTTCGTTGATCTTATTGGTTTATTTGGCCCGTCTATCACCAACATAGGCCAATCAGCTAACCAGTATTTTCGCCCCTTCCCAAAATTACTTCAACGGAAGGTTTCCAGATGGATATGCGGAGCAAATCCATCTGACGGAGTCAGGTTAATTATCCAAGTCATCTTGAAAACATTCTTCTTCCAAATGTTGGCTACATATTACGGGTTTTTTCTCTGGCCAGAAGTTCGATGGCAAATCCTCCCTCTTCAAGTTGGCGATCCAACGACCAACCCGTCCGTGGAGGATCAGGAATCAGAAAGGTGGAATAACTCTTTTTTTCCACTTTTACCCGATGTATTCCATGCATCCAGCTGCCATGCACGTGGGCATTGTCAGTTTCACTATAGCTCTGGTGAATTTCAATGGTGAAGTCCTCTGGAAATCTTCAATAATTGTTGTTGATTGCAGATGTGTCTAGTAGTTCCCATTGATTTAGCTTGTAAAGCGGGGAGAATGGCGCTAGGCTTACCGCACCGTGACGTCACTGCTGGAAGATGGCAGGAGGGAGGGGCTACTATATTTGGGCAAACATGGCCGCTCCCAGACTCAGTGATCTCAAAGAAAATTATTTTTATTTTTTTCCTGATTAACACTAAATTCATTAAATCACTGCAAACATATTAGTTTAATGTATAAATAATGATCCATTGATTAAATTTGTCTTTTATAAATAGAAATTCTTCCAAAGTGTAATAACATCTCATTTTAAAGGAAGCCGTTCTCACAGCTTTGAGTTTTTGTTTTGTTTTTTTAATTTAAATGAAAAAGTCAGCAGTGGAGATTTTTTATTACTTACAGTGAATTTTAATATATATTTGTATAAATTAATATTTGGAGTGAGAAGTAACCTCCAGCTCACAGAAGGTGGCGCTGTCGATGCCTCTGGTGACTCTCAGACTGTTACCAAGGTAACGTGCACAACAGGAAACAGAGCCAGGAAACCCACCACAAAGACGGAGCATTGATGCGTGTGTGATGTCATCGAAAGGAGCGGCGGCGGCCGGTCGTAGGGGTGAAAGGTCAGCGGTGCTAACAGGAAGTGGGTCCCTCCCAGCTGCAGCAGATGTTTGCTCTTCACATCCATCCAGAGCTGATCCATGAGTCAGAGAGAACCTCTGGAGACGGGGGGGGGGGGGGGGGCGTTCTGGAGGCTGCTGGGCCGGATGAGCTCATGTCCCTCAGAACCGGCGCTCTGGTCGCCGTCGGACTGTTTCTGCTGCGCAGCATCATCACACACTTTATAAAGTTCTGCCCAGAGACGCGTTTTACTGCTCAGAATATTCCTTTGTGCTTTTCAACAGTTTTACCAAAACAAGCGGCTGAGTCAGCTCTGCTCCCACTCAGCGTTTCATATCATTTATTGAACCTCCATCTGGGTCCAAACGGGCCGGCGAGGTTCTGATCAGCAGCTGGATTCTTGGGGAATGAAGCCGCGGAAATGAAAACATCCTGCAGGACGCTGCTGCGTCCAAACCACGTCATGCCAGAGACGTGTGGGTCGGTGACGGAGGAGAACCCCCCCGGGTGCATGGGGTTCTGATTCTGGTCCAAACCTGAGGAAAGGCTGCTGGGATCGTCCCAGAGTTTCCTGAACAGACGAATATCTGCAGTCTGACTCTGGAGCCGCCATGAACAGAACTAAGAGTCGATGTCAGAGCAGATCTAAAGGCTGGTTTAAGCTCAGAAAGCAGGTCGTCTGCATGTCGCAGTGAACGTAGATATACCCAGGGACCAATTCACCATTCGGTGACCCATTAGGGTCCCAAGTTCATGGGGCCCTAAGCAACTGCCAGGTGATTATTAACCAGTTCAAGCACCGAGGAAATGCTTAGAAGAAATCAATGCATGCACTGCAAAAATGATCTAAAAATGAGTAAAAATTTCTTAAATTAAGCGCATTTACCCTTAATTTGAGCAGGTAAATAAGACGATTTGCCAATGGAACTAGTATTTTAACTCCTAAAATAAGATGATTAGATTATATGCACTGAAAATAAGACAATGCAATTGTTTTTTCTTATTTTAAATGTAAATTGTCTTGTTCCATTGGCAATGTGTCTCACTTAACTCCTTTATTCAGGAAAAATCCACTTATTTTAAGAAAAAAAATGACTTATTGAGATTAAAATTTTTTGCAGTGTGGATGTGCCATAATTTTCTTCCACTGAATAAAAACCAAACTGAAGTAATAATCTTTGGACCAATAGAGGAGAGATCTAAAGTTAGCACACAGCTTCAGTGGCTTCAGCTAGTAACCACTGATCAGGCCCCAAATCTAGGTGTAGTGCTGGATTCAGACTTCAACCTCCAAAAGCATTTAAAGACAATTACAAGGTCGGCTTTCTATCACCTGAAGAACATTTCCAGGATTAAAGGACTAATGTCTCAGCATGATCTGGAAAAACTAATCCATGCGTTTATTTTTAGTCGAATTGATTACTGCAACGGTGTTTTCACAGGTCTGCCTAAAAAGTGGATCAGACAGCTGCAGCTGATCCAGAACGCTGCTGCCCGTGTCCTCACTAAGACTAAGAAAGTAGAGCACATCACCCCAGTTCTAAAGTCCTTCCACTGGCTCCCTGTATCTCAGAGAATAGACTTTAAAATACTTCTGTTAGTCTATAAATCTCTGAATGGCTTAGCACCTAAATGCATCACAGACTTGCTATCAGTGTATCAACCCTCCAGACCACTCAGGTCTTCTGGCTCCAGCCTGCTCTGCAGACCTAGAACCAGAACTAAACATGGAGAAGCAGCATTTAGTCCCTATGCTCCACTTATCTGGAACAAACTTCCAGAAAACTGGAAAAGTGCGGAAAGCCTGAGTTCCTTTAAATCAAGACTAAAAACACATTAGTTTAGGATTGCCTTCCACTGTTCTAATCCAATCCACTTTATTTATGTAGCACCATTTCAATAAACACAAGGTTTCCAAAGTGCTGCACAAAAAAGATAAAATAACTAAAATAAATAAAAGTAAATAAAAAATAAAATAAAAGCACTGCCTGCACAGGATAAAAATATGCATGTGTATACATAAAATCAACACCTTACATGGTGTTAAAAGCCAAAGAAAAGATCTCTCAGCTGACCTGAGAGATCGCTGGGCGTGTGGGGGTGCAGCAGCTCAGAGAGGTAAAGTGGGGCAAGGCCATTCAAGGCTTTAAAAGTAAATAAAAGAATTTTAAAATGAATCCTAAGATGGATGTGAAGCTAAAATAGGTAAAATGTGCTCGTACTTGCGTGTGCCAGTTATGCTACGTTCAAACCGGACGCAGCAAAAGCAGCAAAATCGCGTCTGCTGCTTCATTTTTGCTGCTTGTACCAGTTAGTTCTGACGCGCGGCTGAAGCAGCTTTGCTGCTCTGGCTGCGCGGTGCAAAAGTGGGCGGAGCTTCACTATCCTTTCTATGCCTTGCAGCTATATTTGCTGTGATCAATGGGAATAAAGTAGTTTTAATATGTGTTTAAGTGAGAAAATCCACCTGAAAACGTAATCAGTGCCATCAGTTCATCCAGATTACCATCCTGCCTTCCAATATTATTTCTGTCAGAGCCGCTCAGACCCCCACATACCAGCGGTGCGCTGTCAGTAGGAATCCCTTCATCAGCAGCCTCTGGCCGGGTCGCCTCCTCGCGGTTCACCACGGCGGCTGGAAGGTGTTTTTCATCCAAATAATCCAAACTGCAGGCAGCAGGATAATAAAATATAACATGTTCTGCCGGCAGATTTCTGCATTTTAAGTTAATTTATGCGTCTATAAACTGTTTCAGAGGAGTGATCATAGCGCTCTGATCATCAGCAATGTGTCTGACTCCCTGCCAGCTCCCAGATCAGCTTCCCTGATTGGTTGATGCGGCGCGTCCAGCAGCAAAAATTCAATTTTTCCATCTCGAGCAGCAGCGCGTTTGCGGTGCGTCACGCGATGCTTAAACGAGCCCGACGCGCTGCTTCAGCTGCTCAAAACGCGCCGTGGGACCTTTTGCTGCGCCTTGACGCGCGTCAACCATTGACATTGCATGTAAACTCGCTGCTTCTGCTGCACCTGCTGCGTCCGGTGTGAACGCAGCATTAAAAGACGTGCAGCAGCATTTTGTACCAGTTGAAGACGCGCAATTGAGGACCCAGTAATCCCCACATAAAGTGCATTACAGTAATCCAGCCGAGTGGTCACAAAGGCGTGGATTACTGTCTCAAAGTGCCGTCTCTGAAGGACTGGTTTGATCTTTTCATCTGCCTTAGCTGGAAAAAGCTAAATTTCACTATAGCTTTTATCTGGCTGTCAAATTTAAGGTCTGAGTCCACTTTTACCCCGAGATATTTTACAATTGGTGTTGGTCACAGACCATGACTTCTGTCTTTTCTTCATTAAAATTCAGAAATTTTAAAGACATCCAAGCTTTAAGGTCGTGTTAACACTTTAACAGTGGTTCAACAGAGTAGGAATCAGCCTTTTTGAGGGGGACATACATCTGGCTGTCATCAGCATAACAGTGAAAGGAAATGCCATGTTTCCTGAGAATGGAGCCAAGTGGGAGTAGATAGAGAGAAAATAAAAGAGGGCCAAACACGGAGCCCTGTGGGACCCCACATGAGAGAGGAGCAGTGGAGGACACAGAGTCATCAAGGCTGATACAGAAAGTCTGATGTGACGGGTCGGACACGAACCGTTCCAATGCTGAGCCCACGATGCCCGCCCACTGCTCCAAACGAGCAATCAGGATTCTAGTTAAACAGTTCAACTAAAACTTTTTATTTTCTTTAGTCCAATTGTTTTTAACTTTCCTTTTTGTTTCTGCATTTTTTATTTTTTCCTACTTGCTTTGATTCTGTTTTATCTTCCTGTATTTTAATCATGTAAAGCACTTTGCATTGTCTTTGTACTGAATTGTGCTATGCTAATAAATTTGCCTTGCCTTGCCTTGCCTTGCCCTGGTTTAGATTGAAAGTTCTGGAAGGCCTCCCCCCATCCTGCTTTAACCAGTATAGAACCACTACACTGCAAAAACAATCTAAAAATAAGTAAAAATATCTTAAATTAAGTGTATTCACCCTTAATTTGAGCAGGTAAATGAGATAGTTTGCCAATGGAATGAGTATTTTTACTCTTAAAATAAGAATATTAGATAATATGCACTTGAAATAAGACAATGCAATTGTGTTTTCTTATTTTAATTGTAAATTGTTCCATTGGCAAAATGTCTCATTTACCCCCTCAATTCAAGAACAAATGCAGTTATTTTAAGAAAAAAAAGACTTATCTAGATTTAGATTTTTTGCCGTGTAGGGGTTCGTTCCGAGACATTAATCGAGTCCAAGTCTAGCCCATGTTGTCCCACTTCCTCACTTGTCCATCTGCTTCGTCCCGTTGGTTTCCAGCTTCCAGATGTTGGAAGTTTGTGGACCGATCATTTCTGCACTGTAAAAATTTTTAATCTAAATAAGTCATTTTTTCTTAAATTGAGAAGGAAAGTGAGACACTGGAACAAATAAGAAAACCTAATTGCATTGTCTTATTTCAAGTGCATAATATCTAATTATCTTATTTTAAGAGTAAAAATACTCATTCCATTGGCGATCTCATTTACCTGCTCAAATTAAAGCTACAGTGTGTAATTTTCAGCGACATCTAACGTCCAGACTGCAGACCGCAGCAACATGAACATCTCCCCCCCAACAGTACGGCGAGCGTTACGGGACAAAATGTCTTCCACGACGTCCGCATCACCTACCTTCTCAAGTGATGAGGTTTGTTTACATAGATAATTTTACAGATAGTATTTCATTAGTCTGTGTAGGGTATAGATTTCATGTAGACTTAAGATAATAAATATCGAGCGCAATGGGCGATCTCGCAATCGCTAGTTTGTTGGCTCTGCGCTGCCGTAGCGCAAAGATGTCTGCCTCCATGGCTGCGAGACCCGCTCCTATGTAATTATAAATAACGAATTCTAAGGCAACGCAAATATTAAGGTTAAGAGGCTGAGCTCGTAGATGATGATAAATAACATAGTTATGTTTAATATATTACATTTCTGACTGTATATCCCTGTAATTATTACACACTGTAGCTTTAAGGGTAAATGCATCTAATGATTGGATTTCTAGATTGTTCTTCCAGTGTGGAAACTAACCGGAGCCAAGATGGGTTCGATTGATGAAAGAAGTTTCTTTGAGGCTCTAACAGGTCTGTGATCCAGCTGCAACTAAAACTGACCAACGTTTAAATCCTTCATCTGTGAATAAGAGACTTTCTTCTATTAACAGTTTGAATTTGAAAAAGTAATCCTACCTGGTGGGTGGGGGTGGGGGGGTTAGGGGGGGGTGTATGTAAACTTCTGACCTGGACTCTGTTTTTACTTTATGGAGCGTTTCTGTTTCATTCTGCAGTTCGTCTTTCAGCTCGTTATGTTTCCTTCCTTCTTCTGGTTCTGGATCCGCCCCAGTCTGTAATGGTTCCCCCCCCCCCAGCTTTCCATGAGGTCAGCTGAAGGAGCGGGGCTCGTCCCGTGATGAAACACACTGATTGAGTTTCACAAGAGCTCCCTGATCTAAGAATTGGCATCCCAGTGGGCGGCGGGGGGGCGGGCTGAGCTGTTACACAAGCCTGGATCAAGAGATGGTCTCATTGCAACAAACTAATAAGGCCTAAAAAATAAAAACAGGAGGGTGAGGGATGGAAGACATCCTCCAGAATGCGTGTATACTGGTCCCAGTATAGCTTCCCCAATGGGTTAAAGTGGGAGCCATACCTGCTGAGACCTACGGTAGAGCAGGGAATATTAGCCCGAACCCGACGGGACCCGAGAGGTCCTGCCGGGTTCAGGCTGTACTTTTTATTATTTCATTCGGGCCGGGCCGGGCTCGGGCTTTAAACCGTTATATGCGCGGCAAATAAATGATCATGTGATAACGTTCGATCTATACGCGATGAATGCAAATGAATGCAAAATGGATGTTACAGAAGTGAAACGGAGATTAGCCCTTAATGCGCACAATTGAAAAATGTCGGGCTGCAAACGGGTCGGGCTCTACGAAGCTGTCAATCATAACGGGCCGGGCCGGGCACGGGCCTGGTTCTTTCGGACTCGGGTCGGTTTCGGGCTGACTTTCAAGGCCCGTTTCATGCTCTAACCTACGGAGTCTGACAGGGTTATGGGTTTAACCTATGGAGAGAAATTTGATCCAAAATTATTGCAAACAAAGAACATGTTTAAAGTGAAAAAAGATTTTCAGCCTAATAGGGGGTTTTCAGTGACGTCACTGGCCAGCTCCCGGTCCGCCATCTTGGGTGGCATATTATCGTATATCAAATATATCATGTTGCGGGTGGATTAGTACGCCAGCACGCTAGAGCCACCAGATCATGGAACATATCTGAGGAAATGTTCCGTGATCGACCATATGGACCCCTATGCCCTCCATGGTGCCTTGTTTAGCACTAATCCAGTGATTGGCCAAATGTAGAGCACGGTAACATAGTTCATTACCCGGTGTTCAGTGAAAACCCTCTGCACACTCTGGAGGGAATGAGAGCGTACAAGGGTCTAGAGGCTCACAACCAGTTCACATCTGGTTGGGTACGAGATGTCGAAGTGATGTACATGAAGGAAATCGCCATCATACGTGGACGGTTGAGTTTTAATAAGATGGTAAAAATGTAAACAATCCGACGCAGGGCTCGCTATGCTAGGTGGCTAACGGCCGGCGGTGCGCGAACAGTTCCAAAGCTACAAGTCCTTGGAGTCTCATGTGCAGTTTACGAATGGATGGGTTCAGGAGCTGCAGCTCATAAAGCCAGCAAACAGTGCTAACCGTTAGTGCTAACAACCACTCAGGCATGTAATGTACTTTTAACTAGCTGCTATGTTTTTCAAAGGTTTGGTTAGTAACGTTAACTGCCAAACCTCCCTAAACCCTCCGGGTTTCTCACATATTTGAGCCTTTTCCCGCTGGTTGAAATCAAGTTAAGGTGATATTAATCAAATTAAAACACGGCTGAGAGAGGGAGTCCAGTACGCGGTGGTCATAGGCAGTAGTCTGAGTAGCGGCGGCGGAGGCGGTCAACATTGCGGCCACGGAAAGTAATACTTCATGACGCCCAAGCCCTATTATTAATATATTCTTACATGTTTTAAATGCTTGACAGTTAATTACCTGTGACAAAGTGAGCACTGCAGACTCTGGCGTGTTCCAGCTTAACACCGTCCAAATCGGACCTGGATATCCGTGTCAGCCATAGGTGACGGCGTTGTTCAGATAGCTGTTTTGTTTTTTCACATTGATTCACGATTACGGCTGGTATGCGATAGAAAGAGCGTTGATCTCCACCTCCACGGGCCGTGCAACCAACAATTACACACGTTTTCACCATTTTTCACTGTCAATACTGCCTAAGGCTGCCACCCAATATTGCGGACGCGCTGAGTAGTCAGGTGAGCGTGACGTCACCTGAAAACCCCCTATTGAATTTTATGCAAAATTTTACCCAATATTTTCAATTTGTCATATAAAATAACTCCTAAAACCTTTTTTTTATTATTATGGAAAGCTTTTCAAAGTTCTAGTTTGAGACACAATTTTCTTCATGCTTCCTGGTTAAAGGAAAAGTCTGTTCAGCGAGGAATAATCAACGTACAGACGAGACTGGAGGGGACACCAACAATTTTAGCCCCCCCCCCCCCTTTCCGCTCATTTACATTAGCCAAAGCTAACAGAGGTTTAGTGCAGCTATCTGTGTTCAGAGTGTTTTTTTTTCCTCTCACGCCTCTAGGTGTGACATCATCGGATCTGTCACTTTGAGACATCTCATTTGCGGTCGCATTTCACTGCATACAGAGTCGCTACGTGGTCGGAGGAAGAGACACAGCAGCACTCAGTGAATATTAACCAGCAGCTGCTTTCATGTTTAAGTAAAAGTTAGGAGACGAGTTGGTTAAAAAAATTAGAGATGCCACAGAAAAATCTGTTCATTGAACATACGGAACGTTTTCAGCTAAAACGGCAACAGATTATAAGGTTAACCAAAGTAATAATATGCTTCTATGTTTTCTCACTAGCTTGAGAAAACATAGTTTGTTCTTCTGTACTGGTTAAAAAAAATCTTGGCTTCTCCGAGGACCATCAGTTCCAGGTTAAAATTAACACGTTTTTTTATTGATCAGACAGAATCAGACTGTCACAATCACTGAGTCTGGGATAAGTTTATTTCCATTCGAAAAAAAGTTGAAAAAATGAAATATAAAAAATGTTAAAAAAAAAAATAAAAATGAGGGAGACAACAAAGTTACTCAAAAACTTTTGTCCATTAAGTTTCTCAAACTTACATTTTTTTACCTTTGTTATCTTTTTTTTTGGTTTTTATTTCCATTTCCAATCATGTTTGTTATTTGCAGCAATAATGGAATAAACTTGCCAGCCTCCATGTGACCGTCATCATCACAGAAAGCGTGGCCCCAGGATAGAAACGGTTCCGTTTGAGCGGAGCGTCAGCAGCCCAAAGCAGAACCGGAGATCCTCGCATGCACGGAATAACGCTCTCTATATCAGGACCCAGAGGACCATTCCAGCTGGAATGACTGAGTGGAAGAACAGTCAGATGCTTGGAGCTGCTGCTGGCTGAAACACCTGCTGTGAAGATCAGACCAGCAGTTTAATGGATTATGCAGCGGAACAGTGATTCATTATTAGTTCTCAGGCTCCTCTCCTGTGGAACCAACTACCAGTTTTAGTCCGTGAGGCAGACACCCTGTCTACTTTTAAGGCTAGGCTTAAAACTTTCCTTTTTGATAAAGCTTATAGTTAGAGTGGCTCAGGTTATCCTGAGCTATCTCTATAGTTATGATGGTTCTGCTGGAGGTTTCTTCCTGTTCAAAGGGAGTTTTTCCTCTCCACTGTCGCTACAAGCATGCTTAGTGTGAGGGATTGCTGAAGAGTCAATGAGTCGATGCAATCAGCTGGTTTTCCTTAGAAAGAAAACTTTGAATCAATCTGACTGGATGATCTGGTGAACTGGAAAGTGACCTGAGATGACATGATGGGAATTGGAGCTGTAGAAATAAACTGAATAGAATTGCTCTCTAGAGCAAGTAGATTGTCAGCTAAGTACAAAACATATGCTCTGTTCGAATTCATGGGCTGCGTCCTTAGAAGGCCGATTACGTCATAGCACGGCGCCAAGGTCTGGTCGGATTCCAAGACTCCTCGTTATGCGGCCTTAAAATCCCTCCTTCTTTTTGCCTGATTTGAAGGACGGGTTTGATGTATCTTCTCTAGCCTTGGATATCCCAGGATTCATTGCGAGACCAAGCAAGCCGTGATCAGAGGAAAGGTTACTTGGTGTCGAACAGTGGTGAAAATTAGAAGTTCAGTTTAATATAACTCAAGTGTTTGAATAGTTCCGTCTAAAATGGTTATAGAGTCAGATATGTGGCGGTAATGTTTGATTCATCTAAAGGTTTTTATCTGTTACTGTATAAATGGGTTTGGCTGGAATTTAAGGACAGATTCTAATATTTCTGCAGTGTGGGGACTATAAATCTGATAGGAGTTTAATTTTTTATTGCTGTTTTGCACAATGTGCTTCACTAAGTACTTTTTGTTGTTGAATTTTAAAGATTTTGCAGAAATATTTTCATACATACATTGTTTAGATTTACTTATATCTTTCTACCCCTTTTATAGAATAGAATAAAAAAATCTCTTTATTGTCCCACAATGGGCAAATTTACAGCAGCAGAAAGATTATTGAAATGGTAACAAAAATGTGGACCTTAGAAAAATGTATAAGAATAACATAATAGGGAAGAGTTAAAATATAAACAATAAAATCCTGTAAAGTGTTTTAACAATATAAAACTGGAGAATAAATAACCAATATGCAGCTATGGACATTTTTACAGTAATGGATATTTGAAAATAGCAGCAACATCAGAGATGTGCAGAATGACAGCAGCAGGTTATTTAACTGATTTATCTGTTCCTGCTCTGCTGGTTGGAACATTTATTCCACTCTGGATTCCTGTTAATGTAGTCTTTGTTCACTTTATAATAAAAAATAAATAAATAAACAAACAGTTTTGAAAACTTTGGTATTCATTCTTTTCCTGCTTTGTGTGTCACTGTCACGGTTGCTAAGCAACAGAGCATACGGCGGTAAAACCCGCCAAAGGGTAGAGCTGTTCGAATTTACAGCCAAAACTCTTCCGGTCTCCCTATTTTCACAGACTTCAAAGGATCCAGTCCAGGTAGACTGCGTCCTTGGAGGATGCAGCCATTAATTCGAACAGAGCCATAGAGAGGAAAACAAGAAGAAAAGGGACACAACCTAGAACAGATAATGCATGTCTATTCTATTAACATTTCTCTATCTGTAGAATGGGGCTGTTTGATGTGTTGTCTTCTCCATTCAGAGGGCCCCCTGCCTGTCTTTGCCTAGGGCCCCACATTTCCTAAATCCGCCCCTGACTTTCGGCCACCCCTCAGTGGTTCTTGCCTGCCCAGTGGCCACCCTTCTAAAACTTTTCTGGCTACGCCTCTGTGGTGTTTGCTGGACGCTCGTCCAAAGCGGTGCGTCAGAGCGCGGAGGGCGGCGCGCCACGCGCCGGGGCTATCCCCGCGTTTATAAGCGCAGGAGTCTCTCAGTGCGTCACAGCGAACCACGGAGTCAGGATCCCCCTGCTCGGTGAAGGAGAGCCCCGTTCTCCTGCTTGGACCGGTCCGCTGCCTCGGTTCCGTTCTGGGTTTCTTTTTTTCCTGACTTGGATCAGAAACTGTGAGTTTAAAGTTTGGAGGAAGGAGGACCTGCTGCGGCTGGAGGACATTTATGGAGCAGAGGTCCCACCGCTGAGCTCCCACTGTAAGCTTCTCCTCAGAGGAGAGGATGAAATCTGCAGAAGAAGGTGAGTTTATTCATCCTGGACTTCCGGTCTCTGTTCGGGACTCTTTAGAACCGGTCCGGGTTTCTGTTCTGGGTTCTTCTTGCTTGCAGCCTGAGGTGAACCCGCTGCTGAGGAGCCTCTGCTCCTCCTGCTGCTCCTCCTGCTGCTGCTCCTCCTGCTGCTCCTCCTGTGCTGCTCCTCCTGCTCCTCCTCCTGCTGCTCCTCCTGCTCCTCCTCCTGCTGCTCCTCCTGCTGCTGCTCCTGCTGCTCCTCCTGTGCTGCTCCTCCTGCTGCTCCTCCTGCTGCTGCTCCTCCTGCTGCTCCTCCTGTGCTGCTCCTCCTGCTCCTCCTCCTGCTGCTCCTCCTGTGCTGCTCCTCCTGCTCCTCCTCCTGCTGCTCCTCCTGCTCCTCCTCCTGCTGCTCCTCCTGCTGCTGCTCCTGCTGCTGCTCCTCCTGCTCCTCCTCCTGCTCCTCCTACAGCTGCTCCTCCTCCTGCTGCTCCTCCTGCTCCTCCTGCTCCTCCTACAGCTGCTCCTCCTCCTGCTGCTCCTGCTGCTGCTCCTCCTGCTCCTCCTGCTGCTCCTCCTGTGCTGCTCCTCCTGCTCCTCCTCCTGCTGCTCCTCCTGCTCCTCCTACAGCTGCTCCTCCTCCTGCTCCTCCTACAGCTGCTCCTCCTCCTGCTGCTCCTGCTGCTGCTCCTCCTGCTCCTCCTGCTGCTCCTCCTCCTGCTCCTCCTGCTCCTCCTCCTGCTGCTCCTCCTGCTCCTCCTACAGCTGCTCCTCCTCCTGCTGCTCCTGCTGCTGCTCCTCCTGCTCCTCCTGCTCAGTGGGCGGGGTCCGCAGAGTTCTGCTGAGAGCAGTGCAGAACCGGACCTGATGAGTCCGCCTGTGTGTGGCTGATATCAGGTTTCTGTCTGGATCCGAGGCGGGACATGATGTCCCAGTCTTCCCAGTAGACAGGAGCTGACTCCCCAGATGAGTGCAAATAAACAGCATCCTGTCTCTGCTGTGTGGAGCCGGCCAACAAAAGCTTCACTTCTGGGGAGTTTATGAGCACAGCGAGGATCCAGCGGGAGAAAGCTGGCCACGTGCCGTGGAAACAAAACACTACCTGGTGTTTCCTGTGGGTATATTTAGTCTGTGGTTATTCTGGGCTCTGCTGTTTGGTCTGATTTGAGTGATCTCAGCCTCTCAGAAGGTTTGAGGATCAAACCTGAGAAGCAAGAAGTTCTGGATCCAGGGAGGGGTTCTGGTTCCAAACCTTTGCACTGGAACGGACCAGTTTATTTATTCTGCTCCTATAGGAACCAGGTCTGTGTGCAGAAGGGATGATGGCCGCTCACACTGAGCCTGGTTCTGCTGGAGGTTTCTTCCTGTTCAAAGGGAGTTTTTCCTCTCCACTGTCGCTACAAGCATGCTTAGTGTGAGGGATTGCTGAAGAGTCAATGAGTCGATGCAATCAGCTGGTTTTCCCTAGAAAGAAAACTTTGAATCAATCTGACTGGATGATCTGGTGAACTGGAAAGTGACCTGAGATGACATGATGGGAATTGGAGCTATAGAAATAAACTGAATAGAATTGAATTGAAGCGCAGCATGATGCTGCCACCACCATGTTTCACTGTTGAGGTAGATGACTGTGAAGTTCAGAAGCTCCAGGATAAATCCTGCTGTTTAAAAAGCCTTTTGTAGAAGTTAAGCTTTTTACTCCAGTAAAAATGTAAAAGTACCATTTCTAAAACTATTTAAAGTATAAAAATAAAAGTAATGTAGGAAAAAACTTTTAAGAACAGAAGCTTAACTGCCGTACCCTATTAAAGGGACATTTTTCTACAATTCTGGATGATAACTTCCTTAGACTTCATTTTCTTTCTAATAACTAATGGTAACAGATTAACATTTAACTTTGCATCATCTTGCAAAACTATTTATTTTGGTATGTGGTGAGCAACAAGTTGGGGCAGCACCGAGTCCAACCACAAAGAAATCAATCGTCTGGATGAAACTAATTATTTTGATGGTATTTCTTATTTATTGTTTAAATGCCGAGCTTAAATTAAATAAAACTATTATTAAAATGAAAGGAGTAGAAAGTAAAAAGTTGTCTCAAAAAATAATTACTGCAGTAAAGTTTAGATAGTCAACATTTTATTTAATGTAACCAGTACTTTGTACATTGGCACCTCTGCTTGTAACATTCAGAAAAGAAGGAAAGAAATTGAACTTTATTGATCTCTAACTGGAGAAATTCCCTCTGTGCATTTAACCCTTCCCCTTGGGGAGCAGTGGGCTGCCATTGTGCGGCGCCCGAGGAGCAGTGTGGGGTTAAGGGTCTTGCTCAGGGACCCAGAGTGGCAGACTGTGGGGATTGAACCGGGTACTGTAACCTTCTCAGAGCACAGAGCGCTGCTCTGACCACTAGGCCAGGAATCCCCAAAGTCGGTCCTGTAATTGTAATTGAAACTGATTAACAGGCTTTTGCTGAACTGCAATCATCATAATCAGCTGTGCTGAAGCAGGGAAACCTATAAAACCTGCAGGACAGCGGCCCTCCAGGACCGACTCAGGGGACGCCTGCACTAGATCAGCGCTCCCCATTCATTCTCCTCCTGAAAGGCCAGAGCTGTTAGGTGAGACCAACAGCTCTGCCCCACCTGAGCTGTGGTTCTCTGCAGCTCCTCCAGAGTTACCCTGGTTCACTGCATCCAGCCTGTCAGTCCAGGTGGTTTCCAAGTTTTGGCAGGACTGCAGGGTGTCCGTTCTTTCTACATGTGTTGGACTGAACAAGGCAAAGTTCAAGAGATTGTTCCAGAACCTGAACCGGGATGTTCTGGGTTCCTTGGTCTTCATGAAGCTGGTGGTTCTCCGATGTTCTCCAACAAACCAATTAGGTTGGAATAGATTCACTAACAGAGTCAGGCAGGTAATTGAAGCTATAAAAAGGACACAGCTGGTGCTGATGTCTGGCCATCGCCTCTGATTGGGTAAAGCCGTGTTTTAAACTGAATATTAAACACATTGACCGGGATTCAACAACGAGTGACATAATTAGACGTATTCCTTTCTTCTTTGACTGCATCGGCCTCTCAGGGCTTGTAGCGAAATTCAAAGGGACGTTAGCGGCACTGTTTTAGTCTCTAACGGCAGCCATTTTTGGTCTGTGTTGTGAAGTTATGCTTGTTTCTCTTCTGGTTTTGTAGTGTGCTGCCCCCTTCTGTGTGCAAAGAATACTGCATGAATGTTAGCAACAGTTGTCGAGGCTGGCAGACTCCCTGACTGTTGCATAACAACCTTTGTTTTCCTTCCAGATGCGTATGGCTTCACGCCAAACATCAGCCTCTCCCTCCCACTGGGCAACCCTTGCCTCCCCTCCCAGTACCAAGGCCTCCAGTCCAGCCCCACCATATCAGTCTCCGTCACTGAGCCTCAAGCTTTTGACTCGCAGGACGACTTGAGAGCGTCCGGGTTCTATTCGACCGTCCGTCCAAACGGGGCCCCGGCTCTGGAGAGCCCCCGCATTGAAATCACCGCCTACAGTCAATTTCCTGAGGATGAGGTGCAGGAGAGCAGCCTTCCAGTTGCCAAGCGGGTCAACTCCATAGTGACGCTGTCCCTCCCCAATGCTGACGGTTACCGTGACCCCAGCTGCCTGAGTCCAGCTAGCAGCGTGTCGTCACGCAGCGGCCTCTCAGACGCCTCCTACGAGTCCAGCTTCTCCTACAACTACGACAACTCACCCCAGAACTCCCCCTGGCAGTCACCCTCCGTCTCCCCAAAGGGCTCCACCCTCGCCCTGCCGGGTGAGGGGGGCGCCTCCTGCGGCTCTCCTCGTCACTCACCCTCCGCCTCCCCCCGTACGAGTGTAACAGACGACACCTGGATGGGGCCTCGAGGTTCCAGGCCCAACTCCCCTTGTGGAGCCAAGAGGAAGTACAGCCTGAACGGCAGCGAAGCGTCGCACAAGAGCTTCCCATACTCACCCGCCCACTCCCCAGGCCCGTCCCCTCACGCCTCGCCTCGTCTCAGTGTGACGGAGGAAAGCTGGCTGCCCAACACCAACCAGTACACCAACTCTGCCATCCTGGCAGCCATCAATGCCCTCACCACCGACGGCGTGTCCGACATTGGCGAGGGAATCCCCATAAAGGCACGAAAAACCAGCCTGGACCACAGCCCTACGGTCAGCCTGAAGCTAGAGCCGGGAGGCGGAGAGCTGCGCCATGGAGACCTCGGTCACGATGAGCTTTCTGCCAACCGAGCGGCCCTGAAGAAGGACGGTTACTGCGGAAGTTTCCTGGATGTTCCTCAGCCGCCTTACACCTGGACAAAGCCCAAGCAGTTCATCAGGTAAGGAAGGCAGGCTGCTGCGTCTGTTCATGTGGAGCGCTTTTTATATCAAACAGACCAAAAACCTTTAGGTTCATCTTTATGTGTCCTTACTGAGGTATTGCTTTCTGCACATTCAAACACGACTATAGCCACTCATGTTGGACTTGTTTTCAGCCCGTCTCTGCCGGCTCTGGACTGGCAGCTCCCATCCACCTCGAGGCCGTACAGCCTGCAGATCGAAGTGCAACCCAAGTCGCACCACCGAGCCCACTACGAGACGGAGGGCAGCAGGGGTGCAGTGAAGGCGCTGGCAGGAGGGCACCCAGTCGTCCAGGTGGGCAAACTCAAGCTTTACGTCTTTATTCATCAGCTTCTCTGTTACAGAAGAAGCCATTCAAAGTTTCCATAATTTCCTTGATGGGCCCTTGGTTGATCCTTGACTGGTCCTTGGCTGGATCATGGCTGATCCTAGGCCGGACCTTGGCTGATCCTATGCTGGACCTTGGCTGGATCATGGCTGATCCTAGGCCGGACCTTGGCTGATCATATGCTGGACCTTGGCTGGTCCATGGCTGGATCATGGCTGATCCTAGGCCGGACCTTGGCTGATCCTATGCTGGACCTTGGCTGGACCTTGGCTGATCCTAGGCCGGATCTTGGCTGGTCCTTGGCTGGATCATGGCTGATCCTAGGCCGGACCTTGGCTGATCTTATGCTGGACCTTGGCTGGTCCTTGGCTGGATCATGGCTGATCCTAGGCCAGACCTTGGCTGATCCTATGCTGGACCTTGGCTGGTCCTTGGCTGGACCTTGGCCGGTCCTTGGCTGATCCTTGGCTGGATCATGGCTGGACCTTGGCTGGACCTTGGCTTATCCTATGCTGGACCTTGGCTGGTCCTTGGCTGGACCTTGGCTGGTCGTTGGCTGGATCATGGCTGGTCCTTGATGATCCTTGGTTGATTCTTGGCTGATCGTTGGTTGGACCTTGGCTGGTCCTTGTCTGGTACTTGGCTGGACCTCGGCTGGTCCTTGATGATCCTTGGCTGATCGTTGGCTGGACCTTGGCTGATCCTATGCTGGACCTTGGCTGGTCCTTGGCTGGATCATGGCTGATCCTAGGCCGGACCTTGGCTGATCCTATGCTGGACCTTGGCTGGTCCTTGGCTGGATCATGGCTGATCCTAGGCCGGACCTTGGCTGATCCTATGCTGGACCTTGGCTGGACCTTGGCTGATCCTAGGCCGGATCTTGGCTGGTCCTTGGCTGGATCATGGCTGATCCTAGGCCGGACCTTGGCTGATCCTATGCTGGACCTTGGCTGGTCCTTGGCTGGATCATGGCTGATCCTAGGCCGGACCTTGGCTGATCCTATGCTGGACCTTGGCTGGTCCTTGGCTGGATCATGGCTGATCCTAGGCCGGACCTTGGCTGATCCTATGCTGGACCTTGGCTGGTCCTTGGCTGGACCTTGGCCGGTCCTTGGCTGATCCTTGGCTGGATCATGGCTGGACCTTGGCTGGACCTTGGCTTATCCTATGCTGGACCTTGGCTGGTCCTTGGCTGGACCTTGGCTGGTCCTTGGCTGGATCATGGCTGGTCCTTGATGATCCTTGGTTGATTCTTGGCTGATCGTTGGCTGGACCTTGGCTGGTCCTTGTCTGGTACTTGGCTGGACCTCGGCTGGTCCTTGATGATCCTTGGCTGATCGTTGGCTGGACCTTGGCTGAACCTAGGCTGGACCTTGACTGGTCCTTGGCGGGACCTTGTCTGGTCCTTGTCTGGTCCTTGGCTGGACCTTGGCGAGACCTTGGCTGGACCTTGGCTGGACCTTGGCTGGTCCTTGGCGGGACCTTGTCTGGTCCTTGTCTGGTCCTTGGCTGGACCTGGGCTGGTACTTGGCTGGTCCGTGGCTGGTCCGCTACAATTCCTTTTTAAACATCAATCTGTGTACTAAAATATTCTTTCTGTCATGATGTGTGGACATTAAGATCTAAAGAGAAGCATAATTTTCTGGTCAGACTCTGTAATTCAGTGAAAAGGTGGAGTCAGAGTAAAAAGATATGCAGGAGGGGGTCACTCCAGTGGCTGGCAGTTGGAGGGGATTTCGATGGGAGTTTGAGGGACGTGGGCTTCCATTCAGCTGCCGTTTGACTGGGAAAGGCCATCCTGAATGGCTGCTACTGTATGTTGCTTCCTGCTTTCTGAGTACTTTGGATGAAATGTTTCAGAGTTGCACAATAAAGTTCTCCTTATGGGTCAGAACCACAAAACCAGACTGTTTAGTTTCCTGTAACGATGAGGCCAACACATGGTGCAGCCATCAGGCTCCGTTTCACCTCTGCTCTCCACTGCGTCACGTCTCACCTCACCGCCTAACCCCTCCTGCCTGGTGGAGATGTTGCATTTCTGAATGGAGTACCAACGCTCTGCCATTAAACAGACGCGTCCACTCAGCCGGTTCCTGTCCAGACGAGGGTGACTCAGATTTTTCCATTATGTCCCTGAGTGCGGAGCAGACGGAGTAATGTAGCACGGCCAGTATGAGCTTAGTCATGATCTCTAACCACAACAGGCTTCGCTGGGCCAGTCTGCAGAAAGACAAACGTGGACGTCTGCAGATGGTTTTGCTATAAACCCATCTGCTCCCCCCACAGTATTACCTCAGGTTGTGAATAAATAAATGCTGTGAAAAGGGAGGGGGCGGGCCTGTAGAGAACCCAGCAGAAAGGTTTCATGTTCGATAACTCTCCTCTTCCTCCGGGTTTGAGAAAGTGTTTATGACATTCCAAACAAGCTGTGCTGCTTTGCAGACAGGCGCTAATTAAACAGCAAGATGAAAATACTGCGTCGGGATTTTTTAGGTAAACAGCTGAGAGAGAATCACAAATACTGGAGCCTGTTTTAGTCTGACTGCTTCCTCAGGCAGCCATCTTTATTCCATCAGGTTATATTCAATTCAAACTATAAATGGGATAATTATTTTGTTAATTTTTTAAATTCAGCTCTGATAAAACGAATCCTCTACAATCCAACCAAGGAAACTCTAACCACGGATTTCTGACCGATCAATAAACTTTAATAACAAAGATGTGCTTACCTTCAACACCAACCTTTTTTGATTTTTGATTAAATTTGTAGAAAATAAGAAAATAACCAACATTAAAAAAAAGTCAGCCTGGTTTTTAAGTCTTTTTTATGTTTGCAAATTTAAGCTACAACCCACTAGATCCACTATATGGAGAGAATTTTGTTCCAATATTCTCGAAAGCAAAGAACACTTTTCAAAAAGGAAATAATTTTTAAAAAAGCCTTTAAAATTTTTTTTTAAACTACTCAACTTAAAAAGACTTTTTAGAGTATTTTTTTTAGCATTTATGCAAAATGTATGGAAATTTACTCGAAGCCTTTCAAAGTAAAAGCAAAGTTGAGTGGAAGCCTTTCTAAAGTTAAAGCTAGCGTTAATAAACTCGCCCTGAAGCTAGCTTCCTTTCACAAACAAGTGACGTAATGCTGGAAACTTCTGTACATGCACAATTTTACACCCCAACAAACTCCTATCTGGAATAATAGATATGTGCTACATAGAAATAAGTCTCTGTATTTGGATTGGATTTCATCTGCAACTTCCGGAATAAACTTCCGATCCTGACAGTTAAGGACACCCTAGTTTGCAGCTCTGCAACAAAGGGTCCTGACAGTGCCGGTCTTGGTCCTGGCAGTGCCGGTCTTGGTCCTGGCCGCGCCGGTCTTGGTCCTGGCCGCGCCGGTCTTGGTCCTGGCAGTGCCGGTCTTGGTCCTTGCAGTGGCGGTCTTGGTACTGGCAGCTCTGGCCTTGGTCCTGAGATTGCAGGTGTGGATACTGACAGCGACGGTCTTGGTCCTGGCAGTGCCGGTCTTGGTCCTGGCTGCGCCGGTCTTGGTCCTGGCATTGCCGGTCTTGGTCCTGGCTGCGCCGGTCTTGGTCCTGGCAGTGCCGGTCTTGGTCCTGGCAGTGCCGGTCTTGGTCCTGGCTGCGCCTGTCTTGGTCCTGGCAGTGCCGGTCTTGGTCCTGGCAGTGCCGGTCTTGGTCCTGGCAGTGCCGGTCTTGGTCCTGGCATTGCCGGTCTTGGTCCTTGCTGCGCCGGTCTTGGTCCTGGCATTGCCGGTCTTGGTCCTGGCTTCGCCGGTCTTGGTCCTGGCAGTGCCGGTCTTGGTCCTGGCATTGCCGGTCTTGGTCCTGGCATTGCCGGTCTTGGTCCTGGCAGTGCCGGTCTTGGTCCTGGCTGCGCCGGTCTTGGTCCTGGCATTGCCGGTCTTGGTCCAGGCTGCGCCGGTCTTGGTCCTGGCATTGCCGGTCTTGGTCCTAGCTGCACCGGTCTTGGTCCTAGCTGCGCCAGTCTTGGTCCTGGTCGTGCCGGTCTCGGTCCTAGCTGCGCCAGTCTTGGTCCTGGCAGTGCCGGTCTTGGTCCTGGCTGCGCCGGTCTTGGTCCTGGCTGCGCCGGTCTTTGTCCTAGCTGCGCCAGTCTTGGTCCTGGCCGTGCCGGTCTCGGTCCTAGCTGCGCCGGTCTTGGTCCTGGCAGTGCTGGTCTTGGTCCTGGCTGCGCCGGTCTTGGTCCTGGCATTGCCGGTCTTGGTCCTGGCAGTGCCGGTCTTGGTCCTGGCCGCGCCGGTCTTGGTCCTGGCAGTGCTGGTCTTGGTCCTGACAGTACAGGACTGCAGCTAGACTCTCTTGCACAAGCAATGGTCCAATGGTCCAAACCAATCAGGTGATCTGTCCACTTTATATCAGAGTGAATGTGATGGACTGTCCAGGGTCCATGATGAAAGGATGGAGCCCATAGAGCAAACCGATCTCAGGCCTCTGCGCTGCATAGATCAGGATAATCCCATGATCTGAGTGGGACGTAGCAGAACTGAACACGTCTGAGCTGCTGATTTCAGTCTGAGTCAGAATCGGTGATTTAGAGCAGCTTCAGAAAACCAGACATCTGCTCTCAGACAGAATTACGTTTCCTCGTGTTTTTATGGTGCGTTGGTGTGCAACACTGAAACATCTGGAAATGAAGACATTTCACACCAAGCAGAGGTGTGTGTGCGGCTCGTGTTCCTGAGAAGGTGCTAATGATTTAATGACAGGGGTCCTGGTTCACCTCAGTTACAGCAGAGAGCCCCCCCCCCCCCTCCTCCCCCCACAGCTACTGCCTCCAACCACACAGACTTCCCTTTGTTTAGGAAAGTTCCTGTGTGTACGGCTGACATCACTGCGTCCCGCAGCGGCGGCAGCAGCTAACCACACACGTCTCAGATGGAGATGTTGGAAGCCGCCTCAGACAAGGCAGCCACATCTCTGGCTTCCCGGCGGCCGACGAGGTTTCATCCCGCCGCTGCTCTGACTCAATCCTTGTCCTGAGTTTATTCTAGAAGCGTTGCCTCTGAGGGCGTAGCTCTGCAGCACAGTGAGGCGGCTGTTTTTTCTTCTTTTGCACCGCCTGCTTCCACCACACCCGCCCGCACGCTGAAGACTGTCCTCTGATGTGCTGTCCTGGGTTAACCACACCTATTGCTAAGGAGTTATACTGGACTCCTGTGTTCATATCCAGGAAATTCTTCTACTTTACTGTTGAACTCTTGGTCTGTTTTTAAAACATCCAAGAGTCCATGACAGTAGTTAATGTCTTACTGTAGAAATACTAAAACAGAACAAACATTCGAATACTTACATACCGTATTTTCCGGATTATAAACCGATACTTTTTCCTGCGCTTTGAACCATGCAGCTTATAAGAAGGGGCGGCTTTTCAGTGGATTTTGTTCCTTACCACTAAAGGAGGAAGTCAAGGTTTAATTTTAAAGGAAAAGTCGCTCATATTCAGAATTCAAACTTCTGAAAGTACTTTAAAAATGAAATTATTCCATCCTGTTCAATAAATGATCAGTGTTTTTAATTAAGAGTAATTTTTATATGAATGTGCTTTACTGGAGGCATCCATGTTTGTCAAAGAACACTGCTTGAGTTCAAAGTCAACTATATTTCTTACATTTTGAATTGAAACCGTTCCTGTAAGGCAGTGCTTCTCAATTATTTATGTTACGCCCCCCCTAGCAAGAAGAAAACTATTCGCGCCCCCCACTCCCCAGCGTCACTATCCATCTCTGCATAACATTTTATCCTTATTAACATTAAAGAAAAGAAAAAAAAGAAAGACAGATGGTCAGACTTACAAAGAATAACTGTATTAAATCGAGTTTTAAGTCTGCAACAGAAAAGATGTTAAGTGCATCAATATTCAGCACGTTTTTGCTGAAAAAACTCTAGCGGCTTATCGGCACGATTGGGGTGTAACGTATTTAAGTGACACACTAATTTATTTGGCTTCATGCTGTTCGCTGCGCTAAATACGCTTCGTCGTATTTCCTCGTCTTAGCTTTTGGGTGACTTTCTTTTGTCTCATTATCTTTGTCTCTCTCCGCTTTTCTTTTCATCCCTGTTAAAAAAATGTTCATGTTGGGGGATTGTTATGTTGAATAACGGAGGCTTTAGACAGAAGTTAGTCGGACCTTTCTGTTGACTCAACACTGCTAACCAAAGCAAACCTGTTGGCCGTTTCTCAATATGCGTTCTTGAGTGTTCTCGTGTGCTCGTGACACGTCATCAGCCTCAGCCCGAGTACCGTTCCAATTCTCGAGAACGCACCAAATCCCTGGATGTTGTTCTCGCCTCGCCCTCTTTATCGGGCATGCATCAGAGCAGACTTGTGCGTTCTTCAGACTGACCGCTTCCCCAGAATGCCCCGCGGCCGCAGCTTGATTCCAGACAGCGCTCACAGTGATAAGTTAAACATTCCCTTTTCTGCTGCTGTTGTTCTTCAAAAGTAGGTTTTGAAATCGTTTGAGGCGATAACATTATACATTGAAGCCTCCCTGTGTGGCCTGTTTACAGAGTTAGTGCGAAATAAAAAAAAAAGTCAGACGTTGAGCGGACCAGAGTGACCAGCAGACCGTTGCATGTGATGACGTCACGAGTACGCTTCTGTTCCAATACACATACGTGCTTACGTGCTTGCTTGCTCGCGTTCTCGTCAAGTCCGATCCTTCTGCGTTCTCGCCAAGAACGGACTTGGCGAGAACGCGAGCACGTACGGTGTAGGTACCAGATTGACTCGGGCTGCCAGATTGACTCGGGGGGCCTGCGCCTTTTGATGACGTCATAATACGGCAACTCCGCCCATCACTATATGGCAACTCCACTCAAACAAACTACATTGTGCCCGCGGTCTCTATTTATTCTCGTTACAAATGCAGACCGAGGGCTCAATGTAGTTTGTTTGAGTGGCGTTGCCATAATGTGACGTCATCGGGAGGCGCAAGGCCCATGGCGAATTCGGTGACGTCATCGGAAGGCGCAGGGACCATGGAGAATTTCTTCGTAAAATTGTCCGTTTACAAACCGCAATCCCGCTTTCGAATAAAACCCACACCCCGCTATAATTACTTTAGTAAGCTGTCCAGACCAATCAAAATGTTTTGCGCAATTGTGCAAACGTTAAAACAATTATGTATTGTGACGTCATCAAAAGGCACAGGCCCCCCGAGTCAATCTGTTACCCACAACGGCCGTTGTCTTGCAAGTCGTAAAATGTTGCACTGTCGCAAACGTGACAGAAGTAACAATAAGAGCACCACTGCTGCCTACTGTAGTGGATGCGCAATTACACTTTATTACGGTTAAACCTAACCGTGGGGCACTTTTGGAGAAGCACTGCTGTAAGGGAATTTGAAGCGTCTTCAAACTTGGAAACCAAGTTCAGTGGATTGTTTTTTATTTTATTGTGATTATTAGTGCCATCTGGTCCTTCAGTCTTCTCTGTCTTCTTCCCTCTCCATCTTCTTTACTTTCTAACTGACTTCTGCCTGTTCTCTCTTTAACGCTTCTAAGTTGATTTTTTTCCTTCTCTTTAACTGATCTTTCCATCAGTTTTCCTATTTTCCTTTGCTCTCTTCTAACCTTCTTCCTCTCATCTTTCATCTATCTAACACTAATCTAAACAGAGACATAATACAATCAAAATGCCTTCCAAATACATTTAATCTCATCCTATATTCTAATTATTATGATGATGATTATTATTATTGTTGTTGTTATCTCCCCTGATTAAATACTAGAATTCTAATCACCACAATATTTGGAGTAAAAACAACCTAAAAATTGATGATGGTGGTTATCTCTTCCTGCATCATTCTGAGATCATGCAGATCTTTTCTCATTCAGTTTTCCTTTTACTGCCTCTTATTTATTATAATGAGGAACTTTCATAGATCCAAACTGATTGGTAGAAAATTAGACCTAAGGCTTGAACACTGCAAAAACCATCTAGAAATAGGTACAACATTTCTTAAAATAAGTGCATTTACCCTTAATTTTAGTAGGTAAATAAGACGATTTGCCAATGGAATGAGTATTTCTACTCCTAGAATAAGACAATTAAATAATATTCACTTGAAATAAGACAAAGCAATTGTTTTTTTTCTTATTTTAAATGTAAATTGTCTTGTTCCATTGGCGAGGTGTCTCACTTATCTCCTCAATTCAAGACAAAATTCACTCAATTTAAGCAAAAATAAATCATACAGATTTCCATTTTTTGCAGTGAGTCTATGCTCATAAATTACAACCATAAAACAGCAAAACAACTTATTACTCTACTTACAATAACTATCTGAAGATATAAACTAAAGGTTTCTAAAAACATCTTTAGATGAACCCTCGTTGATCCCTGGAGAACCACTGAACCACATTAGCTCCTTATAAGGAGTTTTCAATCATTTGGTTTTATTTTATCTGATTTCCTCCTGCCAGCTGCAGCCAGTGGTCTGTCTGACTGTTTGGTCAGTTTGGTTTATTTTACATTTCCGCTCCTCGTCTTTGTAAAACCAAACACATCTAAGCCTTATTTTCTTTTATTAACCTGGGCATGAACGTAATATTTATCACAACGATCAGCCCAATTAAAATCAAATGACCCGATTTTTCTGATTCTCAGTCATCCAGGTCATAATCATTCCAGAAAAATTATAAAATCAATCCACTGGACTTTGTTTCCAAGTTTGAAGACGTTTCTCTTCCATCCAGGAAGCTTTTTCATGTCAAAATGTCAGAAATAGCGTTTAGTTCCAGGTTTTATCCAGCAGCCCAACAAAGCCTGGTTTTAGTTTAGAAAACATGCAAATAGAAACGGATGAACGGGCCCCCCCCTTTGGTATGGGGGTTGTTTGGCTTCTTTATTAGCCTGCAATGCCCCATACCTGTCTATGTCTCTGAAAGGGAGGTCTACGAATATATTGAAGAATGCTAGGCGCAAGGCATTATGGGGGGTTTGTGGAAAACAAACTAAGATCCTGCTGGTTTTGGATCGGGATTTGATTAATATTTAGAACCTAAAAAGGCTGATTGTCGGATTACGTTGTGTAGTTTTCAGCTCTGGGGGGACTCCATGTTTGTGGAGGTGCCGGGGGCCGCCACAGGGAAGGGGCCCCTGCTGTCCCAAAGCAGCTTGAGGCTGTGCATTCCTCTTGAGGGTGATAATACGAAGGAGGGAGGAGCTGTAGGATGGAGGAGTGACAGATTTACACCACAGAAATAAAATAACGTCAACAAATCATAACTGGTTGCAACAGCTTCTTCATTAAACGCCTGGTTTGGATCAAAGACGACGGCAATAAAAATAACAGGGACCAGTTTTAGATCTCAGCTCAGATAATTAAATGTAGAAGAATGAAGGAGTG